>NC_091302.1:21805723-22023223 GCF_038502225.1 Cherax quadricarinatus
TCCTTCCTGAATCTGAATTTTTCCAACTTAAAACCATTGCTGCGAGTCCTGTCTAGGCTAGATATTTTCAGCACACTATTTACATCCCCTTTATTTATTCCTGTCTTCCATTTATACACCTCAATCATATCCCCCCTAATTCTACGTCTTTCTAGAGAGTGCAGTTTCAGGGCCCTTAGTCTATCCTCATAGGGAAGGTTTCTGATACATGGGATCAACTTTGTCATCCTCCTTTGTACATTTTCCAGAGAATTTATATCCATTCTGTAATACGGTGACCAAAACTGTGCAGCATAATCTAAATGAGGCCTAACCAAGGATGTATAGAGTTGAAGAACAACCTGAGGACTCCTATTATTTATGCTCCTTGATATGAAGCCAAGGATTCTATTAGCTTTATTGCGAACACTTATGCACTGTTGTCTTGGTTTCAGATTACTGCTAACCAGAACTCCTAAATCTTTTTCGCAATCCGTAATATTAAGATCTACATTATTTAGTTTATATGTGGCATGGTTATTGTCCTGTCCAACATTTAGAACTTTGCATTTGTCTATATTAAACTGCATCTGCCACTTCTCCGACCACTGCATCAGTCTATTCAAATCTTCCTGGAGTGCTTGAATGTCCTCGTCAGAATGAATTCGACGGCCTATTTTGGTGTCATCGGCAAACTTGCCGATGTCGCTCTTTATGCCCTCATCTATGTCGTTTATGTAGATTGTGAACAGCAGGGGGCCCAACACTGACCCCTGTGGAACACCGCTCGTGACGCTTCCCCACTCTGATTTCTCCCCATTTATGCAAACTCTCTGCTGCCTATTTGTCAACCATGCCTCTATCCAGGAAAAAATTTCTCCTCCTATTCCATGTGCTTTAATTTTCCTCAGTAGTCTCTGATGTGGGACCCTGTCAAAAGCCTTACTGAAGTCCATATACACAATATCATATTCATTACCATGATCTACCTCCTCAAATACCTTAGTGAAAAAAGTTAATAAATTCGTAAGGCAGGAACGCCCCTTTGTAAAACCATGCTGAGATTCGTTGATTAATTTATGCTTTTCAAGGTGGCTACGAACTGCCTCGGCAATTATTGATTCCATAAATTTTCCCACTATGGAGGTTAGGCTTATTGGTCTATAGTTCGAAGCTAAGGACCTGTCACCTGTTTTGAAAATAGGTATCACATTTGCCATTTTCCACTTATCTGGCACCATGCCAGTTTGTAGTGATATGTTGAAAAGATTAGCCAAAGATGTGCTAAGCTCCTCTTTACATTCCTTTAGAACCCTTGCATACAGTTCATCAGGGCCTGGGGATTTGTTAGGTTTTAATTTATCTATTTGCCTAAGGACCATGTCACTTGTGACCCTAATAGTGCACAGTTTATTATCGTCCTGTTCTACATAATTTATCATTACTGGAATATCGCTGGTATCCTCCTGTGTAAAAACTGAGAGGAAGTATGTGTTAAAAATTCTACACATTTCCTTATCACTGTCAGTGAGCTGACCCGAGGAACTTTTGAGTGGGCCTATCTTGTCCCTGATCTTACTTCTGTATACCTGAAAGAATCCTTTTGGGTTAGTCTTCGATTCTCTTGCAACTTTAACCTCATAATCTCTTTTTGCTTTTCTAATTCCCTTTTTTATTTCTCTCTTTAACTGAATATATCGATTTCTCAATTGCCCCTCTCCTCTTTTGATTTGCCTATATATGCCTCTCTTTTGACCAATCAGATATTTTAATCTATTGTTCATCCATTTAGGATCATTTTTGTTTGATCTGATTTCCCTATTTGGAACATAATTTGACTGAGCAGCTAGAACTATGCCCTGGAAAGCATCATATCGGCAACCATCACCACCTACCTGACCCTTAGTCAGGTCATTCCAGTTCAGCCCACCTAAGTAATTTTTCAGTCCTATGAAATCAGCCAAGCGAAAGTCAGGGACGGAGACTTGATTGCCATTATTAGGGGAATTCCATGATATATTAAAACTGAGTGATTTGTGATCACTTTCCCCAAGCTCATCATTAACCTCAAGATTATTAATTAGTGTTTCCCTACTGGCAAGAACCAAGTCAAGGAGGTTATTTCCCCTAGTTGGCTCTGTCACAAACTGTTTTAAAAAACAATCCTGGATCGTATCAAGAAAGTCACCTGACTCTAAATTTCCTGTCAAATTGCTCCAGTCAATCTGTCTATAGTTGAAATCTCCCATTAGCACAACATTTTCGTATGTAGATGCCTTACGAATTTCGTCCCATAGAAGTTTACTGCACTCCCTATCAAGATTTGGGGCCCTGTAAATCACACCCAAAATTAGTTTTTCTCGGCCCTCGAGAAGCTGTAACCAAACAGATTCAGTGGCTGACGCTTCTAATTTAATATCTTGTCTAACACAACAATTTAAATTGTCTCTGACATACATCGCTACTCCACCACCTTTCCTGTTGACCCTGTCAGTGTGGAATAATTTATAGCCTTGTATGTGACATTCAGAGGGCATCTCTCTATCTTTCAGATTAAGCCAGGTCTCTGTTATAGCAATAATATCTATGTTTCCTGCACTTGCAATTAATCTTAGCTCATCTATCTTATTTCTTACACTCCTGCTATTAGTATAGTAAACCTTAAGGGAGCTAGTCCCTTGCTGCCCTCTGCTGTCCCCCTTTGTTTGCTGACCTGATCTATTGTCTTTATTTATAACTTCATGCTGAATGCCTTTTATACATTTACTGTTTCCAACCCAAGTGTTGCAACCTGCTTGTTTCCCACACACACCCATACCTCTATCTTCCATCAGTTTAAAATCATAGGCATTTCACCAATGGCCTTCTCAATCGAGTCTGCAAGTGCTACCACCCCAGCCCCAGAGAGATGTACCCCATCCCTTGCATACATATCATGTTTGCCATAAAAGTTGTTCCAGTTGTCAATGAATGGGATTGCAAGTTCCTTGCAGTATCTGTCTAGCCAGCAATTTACACCAATTGCCCTAGACAACCATTCATTTCCTACTCCCCTTCTAGGCAAGATGCTACATATGATTGGGATCCCTCCCTTAGACTTAATGAAATCTATAGCTGACCTGTACTTATCTAGCAGCTCTTCTCTCCTACCCTTCCCAATATCATTTCCACCAGCACTGAGACAGATAATGGGCTTGTTCCCATTACCTGACGTGATATTATCCAGCCTGTTGACAATGTCCCCAACACCAGCTCCAGGGAAGCACACTCTGTCTCTCATCTTCTTATTCCTATTACAAAAAGCACGGTCAATATATCTTACCTGAGAGTCACCAACCACAAGAATGCGCTTACCTCCATTAGCAGGGGCAGTAGTACCCTTACCTTCACTGGCCACTGAAGTACATTCATCCTGAAGAACAGAGAAGCGATTTCCTACCTTCAGATCTTCACTCTTAACTTTCCTTACTCTGATGCGCCTTCCATTACTGTGAACCACTCGCCACTTGTAGCAGGTGCTGGACTGCACCTCACTGCTGGTAGCCGTTGCTACCTCCCCAGCTACAGCCTCCTCACAGCGAGAGACAGACTGCACCTCACTGCTAGAAGCCTCATTCCCCACAACTCCAGCCACCTCACACTCTCTCCCAGACCCATTGAGGTGGACCTTCAGCCTCCTAATCTCCTCCTGGAGAAGCAAGACCTCCTCCTTCAACTCTCCAACCTCAATTTTTAAAACACTGCAGAAGCAAGCCATGCTTTGTAACCGTCCACACTAATCCCCAAAGCAGCTCAGGGTCTGTGACCTCACGTGACGACTGACCACTGAGTACATAAGTGTCTCAATCTTCAACTTGTCGGTTTTTCAAACCATTCGTCACAACTGTCAGACACGGCAGCATCATGGGGTCTTGTTACAAAGAATTCTTCAACACTTGTTCAACCTTTGGACGAAGACCTACTTCGACTAGTGGATGGTACCACTATGACCCCGCCTCCATCTGCTTCACGTCACCTCACTACAGTATATAAGCCACGTCTACGGCCCTATGCTGTACATTCTACAAGATTGATGGACTGAACACATCGACTCCAGGTTGAGGGACTGATTACCTCATTCTCCTCCTCTCCTTACGCCTCTTTGTATTGGACTGATGAAGCCACTGTGTGGCGAAACGTTTCCTGAATAAAGATTCCCATATGCTGCATAAGTGTCTCAATCTTCAACTTGTCGGTTTTTCAAACCATTCGTCACAACTGTCAGACACGGCAGCATCATGGGGTCTTGTTACAAAGAATTCTTCAACACTTGTTCAACCTTTGGACGAAGACCTACTTCGACTAGTGGATGGTACCACTATGACCCCGCCTCCATCTGCTTCACGTCACCTCACTACAGTATATAAGCCACGTCTACGGCCCTATGCTGTACATTCTACAAGATTGATGGACTGAACACATCGACTCCAGGTTGAGGGACTGATTACCTCATTCTCCTCCTCTCCTTACGCCTCTTTGTATTGGACTGATGAAGCCACTGTGTGGCGAAACGTTTCCTGAATAAAGATTCCCATATGCTGCATAAGTGTCTCAATCTTCAACTTGTCGGTTTTTCAAACCATTCGTCACAACTGTCAGACACGGCAGCATCATGGGGTCTTGTTACAAAGAATTCTTCAACACTTGTTCAACCTTTGGACGAAGACCTACTTCGACTAGTGGATGGTACCACTATGACCCCGCCTCCATCTGCTTCACGTCACCTCACTACAGTATATAAGCCACGTCTACGGCCCTATGCTGTACATTCTACAAGATTGATGGACTGAACACATCGACTCCAGGTTGAGGGACTGATTACCTCATTCTCCTCCTCTCCTTACGCCTCTTTGTATTGGACTGATGAAGCCACTGTGTGGCGAAACGTTTCCTGAATAAAGATTCCCATATGCTGCATAAGTGTCTCAATCTTCAACTTGTCGGTTTTTCAAACCATTCGTCACAACTGTCAGACACGGCAGCATCATGGGGTCTTGTTACAAAGAATTCTTCAACACTTGTTCAACCTTTGGACGAAGACCTACTTCGACTAGTGGATGGTACCACTATGACCCCGCCTCCATCTGCTTCACGTCACCTCACTACAGTATATAAGCCACGTCTACGGCCCTATGCTGTACATTCTACAAGATTGATGGACTGAACACATCGACTCCAGGTTGAGGGACTGATTACCTCATTCTCCTCCTCTCCTTACGCCTCTTTGTATTGGACTGATGAAGCCACTGTGTGGCGAAACGTTTCCTGAATAAAGATTCCCATATGCTGCATAAGGAACGCCACTTGTTACAGATCCCCACTCGGATTTAACCCCATTTATGGACACTCTGCTTCCTGTCAGTGAGCCATGACTCGATCCACGAGAGCACTTTTCCCCCAATGCCATGAGCTGCCACTTTCTTTAACAGTCTATGGTGCGGAACTCTATCAAAAGCCTTACTAAAATCTAAGTAAATAATATCAAATTCTTTATCGTGGTCAATAGCCTCAAAAGCTTTACTGAAGAAAGTTAATAAATTAGTTAGACAAGACCGGCCTCTTGTGAATCCATGCTGAGTATCATTAATCAAGCTATGCTGATCGAGATGGCTTCTTATAATCTCAGCTATAATTGACTCTAGTAATTTGCCTACAATTGAGGTCAGGCTTATTGGGCGGTAATTTGACGGTAGCGACTTGGCCCCTGTTTTAAAAATAGGAACCACATTAGCCATCTTCCACATATCAGACACTACACCTGTTTGAAGAGATAAATTAAAAAATATTAGTTAATCGTTCACAGAGTTCCATTTTGCATTCCTTAAGAACCCTTGAAAAAACCTCATCAGGACCCGGCGACTTATTTTGCTTCAGTCTGTCTATCTGCTTCACAACCATTTCACTAGTGACTGTGATGTTACATAAATTATCTTCTTCTAGCCCACTATAAAAATTAATTACTGGAATATTGTTAGTGTCTTCCTGTGTAAAAACCGAGAGAAAATAATTATTAAAAATCGAGCACATTTCATTCTCTTTGTCAGTAAGGTGCCCATAGTTATTTTTTAGGTGACCTATCTTATCTCCAACTTTTGTTCTATACACTTGGAAAAACTTTTTGGGTTAGTTTTAGAATCCCTAGCAACTTTAATTTCATAGTCCCTTCTAGCTTTTCTTATCCCCTTTTTAATGTCCCTCTTAATGTCAATATACTGATTCATAAGATGACTCTCACCTCTTTTGATACGCCTATAAATTCCTTTCTTATGCCATAGTAGATATTTGAGCCTATTATTCATCCATTTTGGGTCATTTGTATTTGATCTAATTTCTTTATATGGGATAAACGTTCTTTGAGCAGCATGTATAGTGTTCAGAAAACTGTCATATTGATAGCTCACTTCGTTACCCCAGTCAACAGATGATAAGTGTTCTCTAAGCCCATCGTAATCTGCTAAGCGAAAATCTGGGACTGTTACTGAGTTATCACTGCTATCGTACTTCCATTCAATGCTAAATGTAATTGATTTGTGGTCGCTAGCGCCCAGTTCCTCTGAAATTTCTAAATTATTAACAAGGGATTCATTGTTTGCCATAACTAAGTCAAGCAGGTTATTTACCCTTGTAGGTTCTGTCACAAACTGCTTCAAAAAACAATCCTGAACTACTTCTAAGAAGTCGTATGATTCTAAATTCCCAGTCAAGAAATTCCAATCAATATGACTAAAGTTAAAGTCTCCTTGAATTACTACATTATCGTGCCATGTGGCCTTAACGATTTCCTCCCATAGTAGTCTCTCTTGGTCTCTATCTAAGTTTGGGGGATGGTATATCACTCCTAAAATCAGTTTTTCATACCCCTCTGAAAATTCTATCCAAACAGACTCTGTATGTGTTACTTCAGTCTTAATACCAGTTTTTATGCAACAGTTCAAGCGATCTCGGACATACAATGCCACCCCACCCCCCTTCCTGATACTTCTATCTACTTGGAACAATTTAAAACTCTGAATATGACATTCCACAGGCATGTCCCGACTTTTTGATTTAAACCACGTCTCAGTTAAGGCAAATACATCAATGTTACCTGCATTAGCAACTAATCTCAACTCGTCCATCTTATTCCTAGCACTACGGTAATTAGCATAATAAACATTGAAAGACTCTCCTTTAATTAAGGAAAATCCTGCTCCCACTTTATTACCTTGGTAAAGATAGTGAACATTGTTGTCTGTGCTTAAGACAGCAAGAATCAAGCATTCTGCTTTGCTTCTTAGTGAAAGTTTGGCAAGGAAGCAAAAAATACCAGGACAGCTTTTCCTTTATGTGCTAGGGGCAGTGGCGTGTGAGGAGACGCTGTGAGGTCAGATTGCTTTTAACCCTGCGGAGGCTGGGACTCACACAGATGCCGGAATAACCAACAAAGAACACTCATCTGTATGTTAGTGTGAATAAAGTGTCTCTAAAAACACAATAAACACTTACAGAGGAGTGTGATCAGCTTCTCTAGTAAACAGTCTGTGAATAAATGAACATTTCTTGATGAACAGTGTAACATCGAGTGTTGCAATCCAACAGAGTGTAGTGCTACATTCTCCAAAGAACACTATTCTTCAATCAAGTCATCGGATATCCGGGTGTAACTGCAGGTCAGATACATATACCCAGGTGAGTGTACTAATACATAATGAGTATGACTGACTGCACAGTTGAGTACAATGTTACGAACTAGTAACTTATCATTAACCCCTGTGAGAAGCGGACCTTTGAGTCCACACACAGCTCAATATGAGATTTAAGGAAGTATTTACAGTGGAAACAGGAAGGCCTTTGGAGGGACAGAACAGAGGGGGACACCAGCAAGGAATATACCAACAAGTGTTGGATGACATACATACAAATGAGGAGGTGAAGAAGCTGCTAAGGGACATCGATACCTCAAAGGCAATGGGACCAGACCTCTCCCCGTGGGTCCTTAGAGAGGGAGCGGATATGCTGTGTGTGCCACTTACCACAATCTTCAACACTTCCCTGGAAACTGGGCAACTACAGGAGGTATGGAAGACGGCAAATGTAGTTCCCATTTTTAAAAAAGGAGACAGAAAAGAGGCACTAAATTATAGACCTATGTCACTGACGTGTATAGTATGCTAAGTTATGGAGAAGATTATCAGGAGGAGAGTGGTGGAGCTCGTGGAACGGAACAAGAGTATAAACGCCAACCAGCACGGATTCATGGAAGGCAAATCCTGTGTCACAAACCTACTGGAATTTTATGATAAAGTAACAGAAGTAAGACACAAGAGAGAGGGGTGGGTTGATTGCATCTTCTTGAGCTGCAAGAAGGCCTTTGACACAGTTCCTCACAAGAGTTTAGTGTAGAAGCTAGAGGATCAGGCGCATATAACAGCAAGGGCACTGCAATTGATCAGAGAATACCTGACATGGAGGCAACAACGAGTCATTGTATGTGATGAGGTATCACAGTGGGCATCTGTGACGAGTGGGGTCCCACAGGGGTCGGTCCTACGACCAGTGCTATTTTTGGTATATGTGAACATGATAGAAGGGTTAGACTCAGAAGTGTCTCTGTTCGCAGATGATGTGAATTTAATGAGGAGAATTAAATCAGATGAGGATCAGGCAGGACTTCAAAGAGACCTGGACAGACTGGACACCTGGTCCAGCAACTGGCTTCTCGAATTTAACCCCGCCAAATGCAAAGTCGTGAAGATCGTGGAAGGGCACAGAAGACCGCAGACGGAGTATAGGCTAGGTGGCCAAAGACTGCAAACCTCGCTCAAGGAGAAAGATCTTGGGGTGAGTATAACACCGAGCATGTCTCTGGAAGCACACATCAACCAGATAACTGCTGCAGCATATGGGCGCCTGGAAAACCTGAAAACAGCGTTCCGATACCTTAGTAAGGAATTGTTCAAGACACTGTACACCGTGTAAGTCAGGCCCATCCTGGAGTATGCAGCACCTGTTTGGAACCCGCACTTGATCAAGCATGTCAAGAAATTAGAGAAAGTGCAAAGGTTTGCGACAAGGTTAGTTCCAGAGCTAAGGGATATGTCCTATGAAGAAAGGTTAAGGGAAATCAACCTGACGACACTGGAGGACAGAAGGGTCAGGGGAGACATGATAATGACATATAAAATACTTCACAGAATAGACAATGTGGACAAAGACAGGATGTTCCAGGGAGGGGACACAGAAACAAGAGGTCACAATTGGAAGTTGAAGACTCAGATGAGTCAAAGGGATGTTAGGAAGTATTTCTTCAGTCATAGAGTTGTCAGGCACTGGAATAGCCTAGAAAGTGATGTAGTGGAGGCGGGAACCATACATAGTTTTAAGACGAGGTTTGATAAAACTCATGGAGCAGGGAGAGAGAGGACCCAGTAGCAACCAGTGAAGAGGCGGGGCCAGGAGCTAGTACTCGACCCCTGCAACCACAAATAGGTGAGTACAAATAGGTGAGTACACGTAAATTTTGTCAGCAATCAGTGAATGAAATATGCTGACATAATACACCTTAGGAGTAGTTTATTATTAATACATTTCCATTCCAGCCCATTGCAAAGTGGCTACGACTGCTTCTCAAGACCTCGCCTGTAGGGGTGGCTGTGTAGGCGATAGCTCTCTTATCAAGCTAAGTTCCCCCTATATTTAATCTTTAACCTTAGCTGGTAAACTGTTTCTCAACATCTTGTTCTCTTTTTCTTGATCATTTCTGATCGCATGCTCATGCCGTTGCTGTTTATACAGATGGTTCTAAATCTTCTGATGGTTTTGGGTTCGCAGCAGTGTTCCCTGACGATGTTGTCTGAGGATATTTGTTAGACTCGGCTAGTATTTTTACTACCCAGGTGTAGCCATCCTCATAGTGCTTCTCCGTATTACATGTCTCCTTCGACATTTGTGATCATTTCAGATTCCCTCAGTGCCTTAACAAGCCATTAAACAATTTGATTCCCCTCATCCATTAGTCCTTCATATTCAACTAGGGTTGCACCATGTAGCTAGCAAAAACAAAGACGTCGTTTTCTGTTGGGTCCCTGGACGCGTTGATGTGCAGGGCAATGAGCAAGCAGATACTGCTGCACATTCAGTGGTACATGAGCTTCTGGTTTCCTATAGAGATTATTTTCCAGTCATCTCTGCCTATCTTCGCGGTCGTTGGCAACAACGGTGGTCGGTCATGCGCCACTTTTAGGTTTGTGGCCATCTTCTTACCACCGTTGCCGTACTCAGGAGATTGTGCTCTCCCATCATTGCATTGGCCGTACTCGCCTTACCCATAGCTATCTCATGGACCGACACTCTATTCCTCTTTGTGAAGTTTGTTGGGTCCCTATTTCAGTTCTTCACTTTCTTGTAGATGCCCGGTTTACCAGCGAGCTCATAGAATTTACCACCAACGCTGCTGCAGCCCTACCACTCTTTCCTTATCTTTCCTTCTTGCAGACGGCCCTGCCTTTGACTTAATCACTTTTTGACTTTTTGTCAGCAACTGCTTTACTATACGAGCTTTGACACGTATCCCTTAGCGTCCCTTCCACCCCTTTTCTCCCCTTGCCTCTGAACCCTTCTCCACCTAGCTGCTTATAGCCCCTGCACTATTTTCTACTCTTCTGCGCTGTATGACCCTTGTCGATTTAGCACTTTCTTTGATTATAATAATCTGAAGCTCCACTATTATTGAGTTTTGAAGCAGAGGTACAAGACCTCTTGCGTGGGTTGGGGCATAGGAGGCTAGAGTTTTGTGATTTAGAGAATAACACTGTCAGACCAAGTAGCAACTGAAACAAATCCTAGTTCATATCTTGATTTTTTAATCACAGGGGGAGGGATGGTTTGCTCGGCTCTGGCGTTTTTCTTCTGGATTGCGTTGAGTACTATAGTTCTGCAGTATGCCAACTGCAGTGAGAGATGGGAAAGGACCAAGGCGAGTAGCCCTCTTGAATTAGTGACCAGATAAAAGAAGGAATTCCATGGTTTGAAGAATAAGGTGGATAGCTCACACGAACATATGGGTGTTTTAGAACAAAATGAAGACTGGGAGAGAAAGGAAGGAGACCTGAATAAATATATTGACAGCTGGGATCATATGAAGCCCTTTAAGCATGTGGGACGTCTGAAACTCGAAGTGAGGAAAGAGGTCGCTGTGAAGGTACAGGGAGTGGTGGAGCAGAACCTCTCCTTAAAACTGTTTGGCTGACTGGTCTGCAATTGAACAATTAATTCTTGCCGACCTAGTCTGATCTCCTCCAGACCGTGCTCTGGAGGTTTTGGCAAACACACCCTTTGCCTTAACAGGTTGGTCAACTGCCTGGTTTACACCCTTTAATTTATTCAATGCCTTACTTTTACAGGACAGTTTTTCTTCCAATTCGTAATGCTGGTTAATTAAAACATCCATTTCCCTTCCACCTGCATAATTCACCAGCAGATCTCTCTCACAGTCTTTGAACCACAATTCGTACCACTCAAATCTACTCTCTAAAGCATCTAAATATAACTTTAATTCATTAGGGCTCACAGTTTCTTGATTCATTAAATCCAAGCACTTATTGTATGCTTTCGGAACATGGCCTTTAATAGCCTCTAATGATGCTTTCATTACTCTAAAATCCATGGACTTGCCAGCTACATTAACTCCATCAGATCCAGTCATGGTTATAGAATTACTAATCATCGATTATACAACTTAAGCAGACGCTTTATAAGAGTAAGTCTTGCACTTTACTTTTGTATAAATCCTAGCCACACATGTGCTAGCAATTAATTGGGCTAATTATCATCCACCACACAATCAATTAAATTTGTGTACCCTATACCCACTTTCTTCAATCAGTCACTTAATTATTAAGTAATTAATTTAATTATGTTTTCACTGATGACGTCCGGTTTGAAGGACTAGCGGGCAGATGTGGAAAATTTATAAGGGGTTACCTGTATGAACCTCAACATTACATTCATACAAATAATCTCATTGGGAGGTGACAGCCATATATTGTTTACAGTAGTCACTCCTTGTAGACGTGTGAGAAAACTTATGCCACTCCTAGTCGCTGCAAGCGGCTCCCTTCGATCTCACAAATCTTACCCATATCTATCCTAGACCAGTATAGAAGTGGATAGCACCCACAAGTGGTCTGTATGGATTATATTAGATTGACTAAAGGAAAAGGTGGGGTGGGTTACACACATATATATCCATCAGGAAAACACTTGTATAATACCACCATTTACCAGATTTTCTCTGATGGTCACTTGATGCAGCTGGATCACCCACAACACCTATCATATTATAAC
The DNA here is from genome assembly GCF_038502225.1 of Cherax quadricarinatus. NCBI lineage: Eukaryota > Metazoa > Arthropoda > Malacostraca > Decapoda > Parastacidae > Cherax > Cherax quadricarinatus. The sequence continues at coordinate 21,818,066 of NC_091302.1, forward strand.
ATACCTAACTGGCCAGTATCAGTTTGCTATAACTAGAAAGGTTACTTAACTGTTGGTCGTTGATGCTCCTTATTTCCTCCATTCACCATCTCATTTCGAAGTCTTTCTAAGATGATATGATGTAACTTCAGCAAGACGTTATTTCCAATTTGTTTTGTTCCAATACATGAGGCTGAGCTCATTGAAACCCTCCGTGGATGTAGGAAATGGGACGCCAGGTTACCAGGTGTCCACACTGGAATTTCAATATGGTAAACTCTTTATTTCACCTAATATCATTTTGGTTGAGGGCATTTTCCACTACAATCTTCACAATTCGCAGTATATTACATTCCCGTATTATTGTCTGTTCATCGGAGGTCGATTCACTGTAATCTGTCTTCGATAAAGCTTAATTAAGTTAGACGAGTTTGTTGTCCCCACCTCCAAACGCTCCAGGCTGGCGTCCCTCACTATTTACCATTCTCACTTCCCTATTACGGTAATCCCTATCATTCTCTGTCCCATATTCTAAACCGGTGACAGTTGCAACACTTCCTATAACGAAGTGAGGCTTATATTATTCCTTAGGCTGCCGTGGACGCCAATTTATTGAATCACGGGTAATTTTCCCCTGAACACTCGTCATGGCGTCGCGCCATTTCCCCTAGGCGTCTACCATTATTCACTAATTTTACAACTTCATTCGCTGCCTGACCACGGTAGAGTGCGGTTGTGCTCTGCACCCCTCTGCTGTTTGTAGGCGAGCTCCCTTGTCAGTTACCTGGCTGCAGCTGTGGGAAGTGGTGCTGTCATGCCTCTGTTAACAACATAGTTGCACTGTGATTGTCAAGATGGTGGTTAGTCTGAGACGCCGGATAAATACTGTAGGCATTGAGCTACTTAAAGGAACGATAACGCCTAGTTCTGCGCAAGTCTTATTGCCAAAGATCATCCGGGAGACATATGGCATACAAGAGAGTGACTTGTATGGTGTAGCATTAAACGGAGGCCAAAGAATTTTCGTCAAACTGCTCTCAGCTACGGTTTATGAATCGTTAGTCACCAGGTTTCAGGACGTAAGTCTTAGCGTCACACCAGCTGTCTGTGTAAGAATGATAGATGTTTCAAGGCATTATACGTGGATCAAGTTACGCAACGTTCCCTTTGAGGCGGACGAGGCGGATATAAGGAAAGTTTTTGAGACGTATGGGACGGTGCATTATGCTCAACATGGTACGTGGGCGGCAGGTGCCTATGCTGGTTTTCCAGAGGGTTCTTTCAACCTCAAAATGAATTTGAGGCACCCAATACCGTCCTATGTGTATCTACAAGATTTCAGGACGCAGGTAATGGTAATGTACCCAGGACAACGACGTACGTGCCGCCTATGTAGTGAGTATGATCACATAGCGGCAACCTGTGACAAGTGAAGACGTGTGCCTGGACCTGTGGTGGACGTCGCAGCCCCTGCTTCAAAGGTGGCAGGTGAGAAACAAACATCGGATGGAGGGCATGGTGTTTTGTGGAGCGAGATAGTGGATCGGGCACACAGGACTGGCGGTGAGTTGGAGTCCCTCCCCCAGCTGCCTGATCAGGTATCGTCTCCTGTGGATAAGGAGGAGCAGCAATTACAGGAGAAGGTTCTTGACATTGAGGAGGAATTGGTGGAGGTGTTGAAGACTTTGTCACCACCAGAGAGGGACGTTACATCTGAGCGTGGTGTCATCGGAGAGTCGTCGCTTCCAGAAAGTCGGAGACATGATAATTTGGGACGTGATGGTGGTTTGGAGTCGTCCGTTGAATCATTAAACCATTCTCAGGTAGAGGTGGAGGTTCATCGAGAGGCAACATCTGACCAAGACATGTGTAACATGACGGTCACGAGAAAGAGGGCGGCTACGTCAGATTCTGATGACGTCCTTACGCCTGCACAAAGGCCTGGGAAACAGACTGAGGTGAAGTGTGAAGGTAGTGGTGTAGGTGGTGGTAGCCATGATAGGAGGCACCGGAAGAAGGGGGGAAGGGAAAGAGAGCACTCTGAAGGTGTCAAACTTAAATTCAAGCTCTGGAGTTGTAAAGAGTGATGAGAGGAAGCAGGGGTGGAAACTTTAATAGACCTTAGGTGTATGTCTGTAAATGTTAATGGGTTATGTAGTGGTATGAAGAGAGATTGGTTTCATAATTTCCTGAATAAATCTAGAGTAGATGTTGTGTTCCTGCAATAGCACAATTTTAAAGAGGGTAGGGTGTTGGAGGTGGCAGGATTTCGAGTAGTTACCCTGCCATCTCCCTGGTTAAAAGGTGGTGTGGGAATTTTAATAAGGGAGACGAGCCCGTTTGTTTTGCAGAAAAGCGAGGGAGGAGGGGTAGGGAGGGTGTTGCGTGTGGATGGGTGGTGGATGGGTAAGCGTGTGTCTTTTGTGAGTGTGTATGCGCCGGCAGAAAATAACATAAAGGTAAAGAATGATTTTGTGTGTGAGGATCTTGTGTTTTTCTTAAGTGCACTGCCAGAGGTGGCGATAGTTGGTGGGGACTGGAATAGTGTAATCAGGGTGGCTGATGTGGACCCAAAAGGGGCTGGATATATGTCTGTGGCTCTTAGGGATTTATTAAGGGATGTTAGGTTACGTGATGCCTTTGGGGGGGGCGGTGTGGGAGACTGAACATACGTTTGTTAGGAGTGGATATGCTGCGAGACTAGATAGAGTGTACCTTTCTCAGGGAGTGGATGTGAAATCTTTCAGTACTGATGAGGCTACAATGTCAGATCATAGGGCAGTGGTGGTGGAGGTTGGGTGGGGGACGCTTGCGGACATATATAGAAGTTATTGGAAATTAAATATAAGTGTGTTAGGTGATGAGGAGGGATTGGAGGGGTTTTCAGTCCTATGGAGGGAGCTTAGTGTGGAAGAACAGGGAGTGGATGACATTGTGACATGGTGGGATAGTGTTGCAAAGGAAAGGATTAGAAAGTTTTATGTGAGAGAGGGAAAACATATTAATAATTTAAAATATGGACTGGCTAACTATTTAGAGGATAGGTTAAGAGGTTGCTATGGGCGGGGGGTGGGTGGGAATAATCTTCCTATGAATGAAATAGCTGACATAAAGGGGAGGTTGAGGGTATTGCAAAATGAAAGGTTTCAAGCTGTAAGGGTGCAGGCAGGGGTGGAAGAAGTGCTTTGGGGCAACAAGCCGTCAGCGTGTGTTTTGGGGCATCAAAAGCAAAGGCAGGCGGTGACAGCTATCCCATGTTTAGAGGTAACGGAGATGGTTGGGAATTATAGAGCAGGGCAGGAGATACGAACCACGAAGGGGATGTGTGAGTATGCGGAGAAGTACTGGAACAGTGGGGGGGGGGGGGTGACGTGGCGTTGGACAAGGTGTGTACGTATGTGACGTGTAATTTAGGAAATAGTGATAGAAAGGATTTAGGTGGGACTATTACGGCAGAGGAAATAGAGAATGCGTTAAGGGGAATGAGGAAGGGGAAAGCGCCGGATATTGACGGTCTCCCGTTAGAATTTTATTTACAACATTGGACGTTAATAAGGGGATTTATAGTTAGGTTATTTAATCGTATGAAGGAGAAGGGTAAGTTGGGGGAGAAGCAGGTAACAGCAGTTGTAGTGTTGGTCCCGAAGGTCAAGGGGCAGCCCACCCTTCGGGAGTATCTAGCCATATCGCTGATGTGTGCAGACTGTAAGGTTTTTGCAAAAATTTTAGGTAATAGGTTCAAATGTGTTGTGGGAAGGGTGGTGTCGAAATCTCAGTTTGGGTTGCCGGGAAGGTCGATGATTGAAGGACATGGGATACTGAGAAGTTTTGTGGAAGCTAAGGGTGGGGGTGGAGGGGTGGCTTTGTTGGCTCTAGATTGGCAGGGAGCATATAATAGAGTGGAAAGAGGAGCCTTGCAGATTATACTTAGGAGACAGGGTTTTGGGGAGGAAATAGTCGAGTGGGTAAATACGTTATGCAAGGGGGCGAAAATGAGGATACAGATTAATGGGTGTATGGGGAGGGATATTGCAGTGGGTAGAGGACTTAGACAGGGATGCCCCATGTCCCAAATATTGTTTGCGTGTTTCCAGGACCCCTTTTATAGAATGGTTGACCGCAGCTTATGTATGCCATGTGAGGGAAGTGTGGCGGGTGGGAGGGCCTGGCCGGGTTTAATTGGATATGTTGACGACACCACTGTTCTCATTCGTGAAGGGATGTCAATGGGAGTGTTGGACGAGGTTGTGCAATTATTTTGAAGTGCCATGGGTTGGGTTCTTGGGTGTGTGGGGGGGGAGATGTAATGTTGTTAAAGAATGGGCGGTGTCTTTAAAGATTTGTGGTATTATTTATAAGGATGACATGGTTGCGGCGCGGGAGGAAAACTTGGATAAGTTATTGGAAAGGATCGTGGGGCGTCTAGGTGTTCTGAGACCCCAGCACCTAACTCTTATACAGCGAGTGATAGTCGTAAACATTTTATTGTATAGCAAGATTTGGCATGTTGCAGCTGTGTTCCCAATTACAGGGACAGCGATTGCGGGGATTCTAAGACGGGTGTACAAATTTTTGTGGGGTTCACGTTGTGATTGGTTATGGAGGGAAGTTGTAATGTTACCTTTAAGTCAGGGTGGGTTGGGGTTGATGGATTTGAGACGGAGGGCTAAATGTGTGTTTATTAAATGGGAAGTGTTGCGTGAGGGTGTGAACGCAGGGCAGTTGGGAAGGATACACGACAGGCTGGGTATGTGGTATCGAGGAATGGAGTTGAGGGAATGCGAAATCGTTTTGAGGGCTGTGATGTTGGTTAGGAAGCTGAGAAAGGTTCGTATAAGGGTTTTGTGTAGGTTATTTGTAGGTAGGTGCATTATCCCAGTTGAGGGTTTGTTCCCCATGTATGCGTGGAAGAGTATTTGGTTTAGATTTAGTAAAATGAAGTTAAACCCTCGGGTGCGTGAGGTGATGTTTCGTTTTCTGCATGGGATCCTTCCGTCTGGTGAGATACTACGAAACAGACAGGTTGTAGAGGGTGGGGGGTGTGGTATCTGTGGAGGGGATGAGACAGCGTTCCATGTAGTTTACTTTTGTGAAGGGCTACAGGAGGTTAGGTGCTGGTTAAGTAGGTTGGTACAGAGGGTGTGGGGCCGTGGGGTGTCGGTTTTGCGTGCTTAAGTCTAGATATGGGTGGGTTAGACGAGGGTGTCATAAGAGCTTTAGATTATATCATGGTAGATTATATATATATATGTCGTGGGTGATGAGGGGGAGAGGGGATAGTGAGGAGAGAAGGAAGGTTCTGGCGGTAACGTTCTATCGTACGATGTGTCGTAACAGAGATTTGTATGGGAGGAGGTGGGATCAGGTTTTCTCAGAGGAGTATAGAATGCTAACGTTAGGGATTCTCGTAAATCTGTGATTGATAATGAGTGAGTGAAGGGGTTTTCATAGGTTGGAGGGAGTCAGGGGGTCACAGCGGGCTCGCCTCCTTTTGGGGGGGGGGTCGTGAGAGTGTTGTGAATGTGGGTTTGGAATGGTTTCCTGGTTTTCATTGAGACTTTATGGCATCCAAGGTCTCGTTATGTTAGATATAACACTTTTGAGAATGTAGGTATAATATAGTAGATTTTTTATGTATAATTATGATGTGTATCAGTCTTGTATGACACGATTCTTGAGTAATAAGTTATTTGCGACATGAAGTGTGTTTTAGTTTGTATTTATGTTACGTGCTGGGTTTTTGCATGATGAGATATACTTATATACTGTTTTGCTTTGTGCATACAGTGCATCTGATTATTTTGATTTTGTGAAAGTTTTTTTTTTTTTTGTTTTTTTTTTTTTTTTTGTGTGTGTGTGTGTGTGTGTGTGTGTGTGTGTGTGTGTGGGTGTGTGTATATATATATATCCCTTTGTATTGTATTGAGCCTTTGTCATGGGCCAGACGTTATGTAATACTTTATATATGTATGATTCGATTTACTTTAAAGTTTATAATTATGGTCTGTACCCTGATACCAGTTTGGTGTCATTGCTCAGTTCTTGATGTTCAGTTTTAGTCTGTATGGTATACAGACATATCTAGACAGTTTAGTGACGTAGTCCATTTGTGTCTGAGATTATGTATATGGGTTTATTGTAACAGTATGGCGCTTCAGTTATTGTGCTCTAAGCTGTATTCTTTTTCTGCATATTCGTATGTTGGTATATGTAAAGCTGTATTGTTAGGGGTACGTATGTAGATGTTCTAGTAAGATTATGATGTTAGGTTTTGGTTTTTTGATTAATGCGAAGGATGAGATTTAACTGACATAACTTCTTTGTATATTTTATGTTCAAGTGTATTGAGCCTTTGTCAGATGTCATGTTATATGTACAATTTATATATATGCAAGGTTTTGCATCAATGAATGTGTATATATCTCAATTCATGACCCTGTGACAGTATTTATTTAGTTATGTTCTTGCCGTAAGTTCTTGTTGTATGTTTGACAGCAATATCTTGCGTGCATATAGGTGCAATCCGTTTGTCAGTTAATTTGATTGAGATCCATACTGTTTCTTTATTTTTATGTTAAACTGTATTGGTTTTAAATAAAATCTAAAAAAAAATTTTACCACTTTATTATAATGGTCCCATAAATTACGTTCCCTCACTCTTCACCAGAAACAGTTACAACACTTCCTATTACGAAGTGAGGCCTATATTAATCCTTAGGCTGCCGTGGATGCCAATTTCCTCGTCCCAATTTTGACCCGCCTGTTGACCCCATTCAAAACTCTCCTGTGTCTCCTCTCTCTCCATCGGCGCATGTGCAGCTTCTCTGTTGGTTCCCCTCTTCAAAATACACTTTAGACCAACAGTAATGCATTAATCATGTATATTTACATTATAAAAATATGCAGTATAATTTTGGGAAATTATTTTCCACAGTGATATTTGGATTCAGGACATGAAAATACAGAAGAGGTAATTAATCTCATTTAAGAAGTACAAAACTTTATAAAAATTGTTGACCAGTGTAACCCGCACATATGACAGAGAAGCTTATGACGACGTTTCGGTACGACCTGGACCATTTACAAAGTCCCACTAACAGAAAAGAGATATGGATCCTGCTTGTACAGGTCGGCTAGCAGGGACGGGCGAGAGAGATGGGAGGAGTAGTAGTGGTAGTGCTCAGGCAGGTAGTAGTAGTAGTGGTAGGGATAAGGCTGGTAGTGGAAATAGTAGTTGTGGTAGTGTAAAGTAGGAAGAGTGGTTGGTGAGACAATAATAGAAAGTTGAAGTGAATGGTGAAGGGAGGCAAAATTGAGGGTGGAGGCCAAAGGTGGAAGCATAGGAAGTGAAAACTGTTTGAAAGGCAGCGGTGAGAATAGGCAGAATGTCAGTACCAAGTTCAAACGATTTGTCAATGGTTATAAGCGGTTCCGGGTGTTAAAAGCAGTTCATATCCCTGTGTGGGTCAATGGAGGGAGTCACATGTACAAAGAATCTAGGAAAGTTAGGTAGAGATTCCTTCATCATCCAGTCAAATAAAAAAGAGGGAGCAGCTCTAAGAATGATTCTTATGTTCCAGGAAACCACCTCTCTCACCGATGGATATTCAAAACCAAGTCGATACCTCCAGAATATATTGACCAATGCTTAGTAAAATCTCTGAAGACATAAGCACTGACTGTTCCTTCGTCTTTCAGCTAATAACTTTGGTAGAACGGAATGAACGTAAGGAACCGTTCAACATCACTTGTCACTTCCTGGTTCTAGAAGAGACCTCCAGTAGGTCTTGCCTGGTCAGAGACCCAGCCAGGTGGCCTCCAGGTATTTCATTTCCATTGAGTGTATACGCAACTTATATGTACCTCACCATTGTGCTCGGTACATCGATGCAAGTTACGTGTGTGCATGTTGCTATTGTACATGTAACCTATGTACATGGCACTTGAGAGCATAGTCTGTGTACACTTTCCCTGCGTACACTTAACTAAGAACACTTAACCGGCTACAGAAGAAACCCTTCTTTGATAGAGAAACCCTCCTATGGTACAGGAACCCTCCCTGCTGCACAGGAACCCTCTCTGCTGCACAAGAAAACTCCTGTTAGACAGGAACCCTCTCAGCTGCACAGGAACCATCCCTGCTGGACACGAGCCCGTCCCTGGTTCACAGGAACCCTCCCCGCTACACATTAACCCTAACTGCTATACAGGAACTCTCACTGGTACAAGGTATGACCAGAGCTTTGGTAAGATGGGAAAGGAAGAAGGATGGGCTAGGATGGAAATATGGGAAAAGGGTTGGGGGGGGAGATGGGGTAATAAAGGTAAGTGGCCTAACCACTTTGGCACGTTTTGATTCAAGTGTGTGTGTGTGTGTGTGTGTGTGTGTGTGTGTGTGTGTGTGTGTGTGTGTGTGTGTGTGTGTGTTGTATTATTCATGAATATGTAAAGTTCATGGGATTGGGGTATACCATTTTCAGTGCTTTGTTTCTTCCAGTCCACAGTTCATGGCTTGGTTCACCATGGAGAGACATCTGGATGGGAACGAGCTATTTTTTTTAACAGTTTACTACCCACTTATATGTGAATGGTCTTAGAAGATTTATTTACAGACTGCATACATGGTATTGAAGGTTCTTGGCTGATCTGTTATGACTGGCAGCATCGTGTGGTGTAAATATTGGTCTGAAATAAGGAGTGTATAAATGAAAGTATTATGGTATGAAAGTTAAAATTTGGAGTGCGGAGAGAGGATTGTAGATACAGATCATTTAGAGAAAATGGAGAAGAATAGGTTCACCAGAATGGCCTATAAATGTGGTGAAAATGCGAAGGGCTGATAGTTGTCCAAGTTAGAAATGGAAGAGATTGTGAGGGAGGTTTTAAATTGTAGGGGCTTGAACCTTCTGTAGACATATGAGCGTGTTAGATTAGTGCCGATTTTTAATTTTTACTAGTATCTGTCATCCTTTTGGAGTGCGAATTAAGTAATGTACAGGAAAGAATTCATGGAAACTCATTAACTGAGAATGGACCTCCAGGTATCAGCAAAAAGTTGTTAAAAAAAATATTTGAAAGGCACTTTTTTTCCCCTCTGTTAAAAATATTTGATTACACTCAGGCGCTCTGTGACCCGTAGGGGTCACACAGCGCATTAAGGGAATGGAAGGCATTCTGGTTTAATGATAATAATTTGTATACAGGGCCGATTCCTTGGATCAAAATCCTCTCAGTTTTAGTGGAAATGTTTTAATTGTCTAATATAAAATATTAATAAACCCATAGAAAACGTAGAAATTTTGAGAAATATGAAGTTTTCCATTTTATATAAAAATGATATAGGCGATATGAAAAATAAGAAAAAAATACGAAATATAAAAAATAACGAATTATAATCATAAAAAATGGACAAAGCATTAAAATTAGTCTCTGAATTGACACAAAATGACATAATTCTGAAAAGAGTCTTAAAAACCATGATAAATATCGAGAGCCAAAATTATTCATTATCACACGGGTAAAACATCAAAATAATTTCACTAGTAACTGGCAAGTAGACGATGTTTCGCCCGGTTCATTGACCAGGTTTGGTTATGGTCCAATACTAACTAAAACGTCGTGATTACCGCAATTAATACTACCTTCTATTTACGATATCGATTACTTCAGTTTGTAGGCATATATAATACATAACGCAGGGAAATTAGTAAAGAAAATATTTAGACTGAAGGTAAGAGTCAGTCACCTTGAAAGTTAATATAACACGAACCTTCAACACAAATTCAATTTATGTTGTTAAAGTGTTATTAACACAATCAAATGACTTGAAAAACGACTCGAGTTAGTCATCCTATATGAGGATTTGAGGCTCGATCCAAAGATGGCAGACATTCAATACTATAACGTCTAAACTAGGGAAGAGAATATTTTCTGAGAGACAGAGAGAGGAAGTGTTGCATAAGTGTTAGTGTACTGCAGGTGTTGCTGGGTAGTCAAAATATGGCTGACAGAGTTAGAGCACCGATCATCTACAGTGCATACAGTATTACTCAGTTCTCGTTGATTTCAATGAACAACTGGTAATTTTATGTATTTTCCTCAGTATTAAATCAGTTTAATAACATATTATTACTGGTAAAGCAGGCCAGCCTGAGTGGAAACTTCTGAACAACCAGAAGGTAATGGAGAGTGGGTGATGTTAGAGGAGGGAGACTGTGGACCTTGGAAAATGTGTGTGTATGTATGTATGTCTGTCTGTCTGTCTGTCTGTCTTTCTGTCTGTCTGTCTGTATGTATGTATGTATGTATATATATATATATATATATATATATATATATATATATATATATATATATATATATATATATATGCTAGAAATTCGCAAGAACAGGCGAAATATTCGCAAACACTGTTCTCTGGCTGAAGGAGACTCGAACATACGAACCTTGGAACAAGATACGCAGTGCTTTACCAACCTAGCTGCACTGGTCCAATACATTGGCGCCTAGCTCGCGCTAGACGTTGATCCAAGGCAGCCAGCTTTCAAGCAGGAGGCTTACAGCTTTTCATCTCATCCCCTGCATGCATCAGCCTTACTAGAGATTTTAACAATGCTAGGAATTCGCAAGAACATGCGAAACAGTTTGAGTGTGGGGGAAGTTCGTGAGGCAGTAGGTAAAATGAAAGGAGGTAAGGCAGCTGGGATTGATGGGATAAAGATAGAAATGTTAAAAGCAGGTGAGGATATAGTTTTGGAGTGGTTGGTGCAATTATTTAATAAATGTATGGAAGAGGGTAAGGTACCTAGGGATTGGCAGAGAGCATGCATAGTTCCTTTGTATAATGGCAAAGGGGACAAAAGAGAGTGCAAAATTGTAGGCGATTAAGTCTGTTGAGTATACCTGGTAAAGTGTATGGTAGAGTTATTATTGAAAGAATTAAGAGTAAGACGGAGAATAGGATAGCAGATGAACAAGGAGGCTTTAGGAAAGGTAGAGGGTGTGTGGACCAGGTGTTTACAGTGAAATATATAAGTGAACATTATTTAGATAAGGCTAAAGAGGTTTTTGTGGCATTTATGGATTTGGAAAAGGCATATGACAGGGTGGATAGGGGGGCAATGTGGCAGATGTTGCAGGTGTATGGTGTAGGAGGTAGGTTACTGAAAGCAGTGAAGAGTTTTTACGAGGATAGTGAGGCTCAAGTTAGAGTATGTAGGAAAGAGAGAGATTATTTCCCAGTAAAAGTAGGCCTTAGACAGGGATGTGTGATGTCACCGTGGTTGTTTAATATATTTATAGATGGCGTAGTAAGAGAGGTAAATGCGAGGGTCTTTGCAAGAGGCGTGGAGTTAAAAGATAAAGAATCACACATAAAGTGGGAGTTGTCACAGCTGCTCTTTGCTGATGACACTGTGCTCTTGGGAGATTCTAAAGAGAAGTTGCAGAGGTTAGTAGATGAATTTGGTAGGGTATGCAAAAGAAGAAAAGTAAAAGTGAATACAGGAAAGAGTAAGGTTATGAGGATAACAAAAAGATTAGGTGATGAAAGATTGGATATCAGGTTGGAGGGAGAGAGTATGGAGGAGGTGAATGTATTCAGATATTTGGGAGTGGACGTGTCAGCGGATGGGTCTATGAAAGATGAGGTGAATCATAGAACTGATGAGGGGAAAAGGGTGAGCGGTGCACTTAGGAGTCTGTGGAGACAAAGAACTTTGTCCTTGGAGGCAAAGAGGGGAATGTATGAGAGTATAGTTTTACCAACGCTCTTATATGGGTGTGAAGCATGGGTGATGAATGTTGCAGTGAGGAGAAGGCTGGAGGCAGTGGAAATGTCATGTCTGAGGGCAATGTGTGGTGTTAGGAGGAAGTGGAAGTTAGGAGGAGGTGCGGGATTGCCAAAACTGTTGTCCAGAGGGCTGAGGAAGGGTTGTTGAGGTGGTTCGGACATGTAGAGAGAATGGAGCGAAAGAGAATGACTTCAAGAGTGTATCAGTCTGTAGTGGAAGGAAGGCGGGGTAGGGGTTGGGCTAGGAAAGGTTGGAGGGAGGGGTTAAAGGAGGTTTTGTGTGCGAGGGGCTTGGACTTCCAGCGGGCATGCGTGAGCGTGTTTGATAGGAGTGAATGGAGACAAATAGATTTTAATACTTGACGTGATGTTGGAGTGTGAGCAAAGTAACATTTATGAAGGGATTCAGGGAAACCAGCAGGCCGGACTTGAGTCCTGGAGATGGGAAGTACAGTGTCAGCATAGTTGCTGATCCCTGTGTTATATAGCATAGCATATTAGTATCATCCATGTGCTTTAGATAGGAGATCCCTTGTAGACCTGTGACTTTGTGTGACGTCACGGGGTGCGCATGTGTACGCTCGTACCTCTGCCCCAGTCTCACTCGGCGGCAGACCATCCAGGCTAGTACACGGCAAGGCTGGGCTCCATGTCCCCTCAACTCAGTCTGACAATATATGTTACCAACCAACAAGTGTGTCTACCTTCAACCCACGATATCTCCATTTAAGAACCCCTACGATAAATGGTGGCAGTGGAGGGCCTGTAATTCTGACGATTACAGCGATGTACGAAGATTTCTTTCGACCAGCAAGACGGCCATCTTGTGAGTAGGCCTACCGAGGTTAACGCCAGCCAGCTACCTCAAGCCAGTTCTCCCGCCCAAGTTCCTACCAGCTTCTACATTATTCACTGGTCAGTCTCTTTGTATTAGTGTTTATCTGCTTATTTGCATCACTCCCGAGGGGTTGACCCGAGTTTGCAAAATAAGCCAGTTTCCAGTCTGTGGTGGGGGAGTCAGAACAACGGAATCCTAGTCCAGCCTAGCCTACCCCATCCAATTCCTTTGCCTGCCAAGCCAGCTTCCACCTCTGCTGTGCTCATCGTGTGAAGTTATCAAGCTATTCTGTGTGAAAGGGTAAGATAAGCCAGCTAGCAACCAACCCAGGTGTCTTACCCCCAGTACTCAAGCAAGCCACGTGAGTAGTCTTCATCGCTTGTGATTCAAGCTCCAAGCCATTCTGAGTGCTCTTTTTCATCCTTGTGGTGCTGTAGTATTTCGTGGGGTTGTTTTAAGCCAGTCGGCTTAGAATTATCTTCGCGGCAGTGTGGCTGTCCTCAGTGGAGCTTACGCCGTTCAACCCATAGACCCAGCCACCCACGACCACGTGTGTTGCACCATTGCCGGTCTTAGCCCTGTTATACCCACAAACCCAACTACACTCACCACGCGGCCTCAGACGCCTCACTCAGCCATTACCCACTCACCTAACTTCTTCAGTGTTTTGGTAAACTACTAAGGGTTGTAGCACCATATTTTAAGGACTACATAGGGGGTCAAGAGCTAGGGTGTGTTTCGCGCCACCGTTAAAAGCCTCCTGTGTTTGTCTCTCGTCGATGTAAGCGCAATTCTACGATCACGTGTGCAGAGGACAGCAGCAAGACGACATAAACAATCCTCTACTCTCCACTACCATCAACCTCATTCTTCACCAAGTCGTTAAAGCGATAATATTTTTTTTTCATAGAGACATTTGGAAGTGTTGAGACATTTCTTTTGTGTTTCCAGTGATTTTTCTCTTAGTGACATTCAGAGACTCTTGATCAGACTCAGTGTTTATCATGTACTGATTGCATTAATTTCTTTTAATCTCCTTAATTCAGTGTTAATTTTCGTGCATTATCTTATGTCTGTTGTGTTGTGTGTCTTTTTATACACTTGAAGTAAGTACTTAGTGTTTTTCCTTTGTTGTGTGTGCAATATATGAGCAGTATAGAACTTGTGTTTACACTTCAGAATCACCTAGTGTTCTCAGTATTCCAGTGAAGTATTTCAGTACATTTTTTTCACCTCATATTCTGCATCACAACTCAGTGTTGTGTGTTGCATATTTTTTTTTTCTTCCCAGCTTTTGTGTATTTTTGTTTTGTTCCCTGTGTGTTGAACATTCTTGTGTTCATATTCTTTCATTTAGCCAGTGTCTAATTTGTCTTATTTCCACAGACAATAGTGCCATTATTTTGTGCAAGCAAGAAATCATTTTTTTTACAAAATTTTTCTCACATCAAGTTTCATTGCAAGAAATTCCAGTGTTGTGTTTGTTGATGTGTTCTGCATCACTGTAAGTTTTCAAACTTTTTTTGTTATGTGTTTTAGCACCTATTATTTTTCATGTTTCATTGAACAAATTCACTCTTAGTGCAATTTTTAAGTTCTTCTTTTAAAGTAAATTGTTATTTTGCTTGTTAAGTGTTGTTTAAGCTGCAGTTAAGAGTTAAAGTGTTCATTCCTTGATATATTTTTCTTGTGTGTGTAATAATTTTTATTATTGCACATTGACTCATTTTGCAATAATTCTTGTGCAAATAAAGTCCAATAAAGTCCTTCTTGCAGAAGTTTTATGAAGTACTTGTTGATTAGCAATTGTAATTTTGCAATATTGCTACGGTTTATTTCAGTGCATAATATTTTATTCTTTGTGTGCCATTTTATTCCCTTTTTAGTGAATTGTTTTTGCTCAGTTTATCTTAATTGTGCACAAGTTTTATTGAGTCTATTTCATCATTTTATTGTGTATTTCCCTGTTGCATTGAAAGTAAAGACAACTCACTGTGTCATTCATTCAATTTAAAGTAAAAGTTGAGCAAATTAGATTTGAGTAAAGTACAAGTTCTCTTGATTTTCAAAGTATTCTTCATTCAGTTGCATATTTTTCTTGTGTGAGTTCTTTACTTACTGTGTAACCTGCCAATTTTCAATTACTTATGCAGAATAGTTAAGAATTTTTTCCCCATTTAAGTTCATTGTGTTGTGTGTTCCTCAGCTATATTTTCTTTTGTTCTCTAAATTCTTTTTACATTTTGCAAATATGTCTCAAGTTTTCTCAAGCGATGCCTCAGCACATGCTGCTAGTACAACCATTAATGCGTCAGCCCAAAATTCGAGTAACTCCTTATCAAACAATAGATATACTCAGACTTCTAGCCTGCGTAATTTCAGTCGTGATCCGTATGATGCTATGCCATTGTTCAATGGTGACCCAGACAACCTTGAAGGTTGGTTTACCGCAGTTAGAGCCAGAGCTAATGCTTCAGTTGATGGTCTTCCATCTGAGAGTTGTTTAATAAGTATCGGAAAGGAGAGCCTAGCCCGTTCTCCAGCAGCCTCAAATGTATTTAACTTAATTCGTATGAAGGACTTCCAAGATCTAACCAGGTGGCAAGATTATGAACAGTTAATTCGCAATTATCTTGAACCGGTGCGAGAAACCGATCCGTTCGTTGTTCTCAAAGAATTAGTTTGCGCAGCTCCGAGACCAGAAGAGTCATTAGATGAGTTTGCTCTTCGTCTTAATAACCTAATGTCCTCATTCGTTAAAGCAGGTCAAAATTCAAAGTACCTTAAAGATAACGATAAACCAGCCCTTGATGGGTTTGCCAAATTAGCTGCATTTGGAGTTATTAAACAACTAATGCCACCGACATCTATGTATGTGTACAATTCAAGTCCGCTAGATGCTACTATGGGACCGCTTGCAGCTCTAATCCATGTACGAAATTTGTGTCCCGAGGGAACCTTCCCTTATCGTAAGTCTATGCCAAACACCTTGTCCAATCCTGTACCTCCTCTAGTTTGTGCTACTACCAAAACTCCCAACCTTAATCACTTGCGTCCATCATCCAAAGCAAGTGTTAAGAGCCATCATTCCCGTAGCACCCGTAGTACGTACAGTACCCACAGTCAAAGAGTTTGTTACAATTGTGGTTACCGTGGCCATATTGCTATTAATTGTCATGACAGTCACCCTAAGAAGCGTCGCACTGATGATGAGTACCAGTCAGATCTTCCCTACTGTACTTATCATAGAATTCATGGACATGACACTTCTGAGTGCAATGCTCTCTACAACCTGCAGTACTCTAGATCTTCCCGTGGCCGTTCCAACCGCAGAGCCAGGAGAGGAAACAGACGTCGTGGTTCACAAACTAACCAGAACCAGGCTCATTCTTCCAATTCGGGGGAATTCGAGCGCCCCAGTCAAACCGTCCCATGGTGACAGTAGGTGATAATGAGTACACCATCCCAGTTCACAATTCCTTTGAAGCCTTAAGCAGTCTCGAGAATGACAATCCTGCTGATGATGTTGCTTCACACGTCTCTGACGTAGAGGAATTTGGGGATGAAGTAGAAAATGCCTTCTCCGATGACAACTCACCTTTCTGTTTGCATATAACTCCTAACGAAACGATTGGTCCTTTAGTACAAGCTTCTGTCCATAATGCGCCCGTTCATGTGTTCATGGACTCTGGTGCGCAAGTTAATATCATTAGGTCTAGCTTGTTTAAAGAGAAGCAGTTACGCCGTGTCCTCCTCGTCAAACCAACTACTGTAACCTCCCTTAGTGGAGTAGCTGGTTCCCTTTTGCGAGTCCGAGGGCAGACTTCGCTCACCTTTACTATCCAAGGAAGAGATTACTGTTGCTTTATTTGTTGTCGACCAGATTACTTTCCCTGGTGACCTTCTACTGGGATTTGCTTCCATGCGAGACTTACGCATTGTGCTTGACCCGTATCGATGGCATGCCCAAATTGACGACTTGATCGTTCCATTCTGGGGTTACCAGCTTGGATCAGAAATCTGTCATACTGCTGCAGAGTATGATGTACGCATTAAGTCCTTACAAGCCAATGCATTCTCCAGTAGCGTACCCAAGCGGTCAGGCACTAGTAATTCTGTCACTCCCATCTGTGTTCCACCTAAACCTTCAGACTTGCAGGATAGTGTTCCATTGCCTCAAGTGTCCGAGGACACTCAGACTGCCTTGAGTGCACAGCCTGTCCCTGCAATGACTGCTAGTTCGCATAGTAGTTTCTCCACAGGGGATGCCTTGTCAGAAAACGATTACCTGAAAATAGTAATGCCATCTCTTGTTGATGTCACATGCCGGTTGCAGAAAGACGTCTCTGTTGCGGCTAGTGCTCTCACTAGAGTGTCTGTTGTTGTTCCTAATGTTCCAGATGGTGATAACGTCCTAGTTGACGGTGATTTCTGCAAGGTCAAAGGTTTATTTGTTGAACCTTCCTTACACATTGTAAGAGACAGTAAGATCCATTTACTCCTTGCTAACACTTTGGGTCACAGTGTTCGTCTTAGAGCAAATACCAACCTCGTTGACCTAGTTCACTATCCTTACCCTGTTCAAGTACAGGATGACGTGCCACCTGACCAGTGGGTCAGTGCTATTTCAACAGTGGAGACCTCATCCACTCCGCTGGATCAATCTATCCCACCAGTTGAGAAGAAAGACTTAGCTCCCACTGATTTCCCAGACGAAGTCCAGCGCTTGTTGGCGCTGTTGAACAAACGTCGTACAGCCATTGCCTTACCAGGTGAGAAGATGGGTATAACGAACTTATTGTCCCATCGTATTCCACTTGAACCTGGTACCAGACCTATTTATATACCTGCGTACAGAATGCCTCATTCTCAAGTTGCTGTCGCAGAAGAACTGATCAATCAAATGCTCAATGATGGAGTTATTGCACCTAGCAATTCGCCCTGGAATGCGCCCTTGATCCTAGTGCCTAAGAAGGACGGCACTTGGCGCCCGGTGATTGACTTTAGGAAGTTAAATGCGAAAACCATTCCAGATCGTTTCCCACTTCCTGTACTAGGTGACCTTTTACGCAATATCGGAGATAAAGTCTTCTCGACCCTGGACTTGTTACAAGGGTTTTGGCAAGTCCCTCTTCACGAGGACAGCCAAGAGTTAACTGCTTTCTCCACTCCCACAGGTCATTATCACTTCCTCCATATGGCGTTTGGATTACGATCGTCTCCTATCACGTTCTCTAGACTCATGACCAACATCTTTAGAGGTCTTATAGGTAAAGCACTTATGGTGTACTTAGACGACGTAATCGTCATGTCAGAAGACGTGGACACACACCTGAAAAGACTTGATATAGTACTTGGCAAGCTTGAAGAAGCCAATTTAAAGATCAAACTGTCCAAATGTCAATTTTTCAGATCAGAAATTAAGTTTCTTGGTCACGTAGTCACTCCTAGAGGGGTTACGACTGATCAAAGTAAAGTAACTGCAGTACTAAATTTTCCAACTCCCAAAACTGCTGATGCCATAAGATGCTTTGTGGGCTTAGCAGGTTTTTATAGATCTTTCATTGCCAATTTTTCTTCCATTGCTGCTCCGCTAACTGAATTGCTTAAGAAAGATGCTCCTTTTGTTTGGACCTTCCGTCAAGAAAGAGCATTCCAAACTCTAAAAGAAAAGTTAACTTCTGCTCCAATTTTGAAATTCCCAGATTTTTCTAAGCCCTTCTATCTGACAACTGATGCTAGTTCAATTGGCATAGGTGCCGTACTAGCTCAGAAGATTGATGGCAAGTACAACGCAGTTGCATTTGCTAGCCGAGTCCTTACGAAGGCTGAACGTAATTATACAGTAACGGAGCAAGAAGCTTTAGCAATAGTATGGTCTTTAAAGCACTTCCGAGACATTATTTACCAGTACCCTGTTCATGTCTTGACAGACCATGCACCACTGATACCTTTATTCCAGAACAAACAGCCTACTGGAAGGTTAGCCAGATGGACCTTGACTATCCAAGAGTTCAATCCCACTTTTGAACATTTACTGGGCAAGTCGAATGTAGTCGCAGATGCTTTATCGCGACACGTTAGTGTAGTTACTGCAGATCCTTCATTTACTGTCGAGGATGTCAAAAATGCCCAAAGAACAGATCCCATGTGGTCTGATGTGATTCGATTCCTGCTCCAGGAAGATCTTATTCTTACTGTGAAGCCACCAGCACCCATTAGTGACTTTGTAATGAGCCAAGAATTACTGTATCGAACAGCCGAGTTGGGTACTCCAAGCAGAAGAGTTTACCAGTTAGTAATTCCACAGTCACTAGTGAACGTAGCTCTACAGCTAGTTCATGATGCACCAGGTGTTGCACACCCTGGTATGGATCGTTCTGTGAAACAAGCCAGAATGAAATACTTTTGGCCACGTATGGCAACTGACATTTCCGAGTATGTTAAGAAATGTAGTGTCTGTATGCAACATAAAGGAAATGTCAATGGTCCTAATCCAATCCAAGTGTACCCAACCACAAGCGAACCATGGGAAAGAGTTGCCCTTGATTTGTTAACCAATTTTAAATGTTCCCTCCAAGGCAACAAACATCTGTGTGTTATGGTAGACCATTTCACCAGATATTGTGAGTTAGTTCCGATTGCAGATAAGACTGCAGAGACAGTAGCTACAGCATTTAAAGAACGCATTATCTGCAGGCATACCACCCCTAAATCCTTAGTAACAGATAATGGAGGTGAATTCTGTAATGAGATTCTTGAAAATTTGTGTACTTTATACAAGATCTCTAAATCCACCATTGTACCTCATCATCCTGCCAGCAATGGGTTAGCCGAAAGAACCAATAAAACAGGACTTGATGTCCTAAGAGCCACTATCAACCCCAATAGTGAAACTTGGGATGAAGTCATACCAGATGTTCAATGTGCCATAAATTCTGCTTACAATGCTTCCATAGGTGATACTCCACATTATGCATTGTATGGTGTAGACAAGCGTTTACCCTATGAGTTGTTATATTCCACTCCGAAACCTAATTACAACCCTGATGATTTCGTAGCAACTCGTACCAGCATGGCTCAGAGTGTTTTTAGAAGAATCCGTGAAACACTTCATAAATCAACAGCAGAATTTACTAGAGTAACTAATAGCCGTGCTAAGCCGTCAAAAGTCAAAGTAGGTTCAAGAGTAATGCTGACAAATTTCAACAAAACATCCAAAATGCCTAAGCTCGATCAAAAGTTTGTCGGACCTTATCGATTTGTAGAACATATCTCTGGTAATAAGTATAAGGTTAGAGAAATTAGTACGGGCAAGTACAAAGAATCGCATTTAGATCATATGAAATTAGTATGCGATGTTGATGATATTGCTAACCAGACTAATGTGACAGATGCTGAAAATCCTCTTGACTCTGTACCCTCTACCTCAAATACTCAGTTAGATAACCAACCTGAATGTCGTTACTCCTTGCGTACTCGACAAGTATTGAGAAACCCACAAGTATCTTTTGTAGATACTCGTTCAGATCTCCCTCAGTCAAGGCATGTGTTAGCCATTGCAGAGGAATTCGATCCTCCCAGAGATGATAACAATTCTGCATATGTAAACCTCACCCTCGCAGAATTGGGTTTAAATGTATATAGTCTGTATAACTAGATGTCCGAGATGAAGTAAATTGTCAACTGTTTGTTATTAACTGATTAGTTTTCCAGAAATATTTTTTTTTTCGTGTTCACGTTCCCTCTGTATTCTGAGAATTTGACAGTAATGATCTGAGTGCGCACCAGATGCCTTTGCTGTTAATTTCACCTTGTATATATATATGTTTATTCTTCCTCAGAATCCGTAGAGTGCTTGAATACAGATCGTTCGATCAATGCCATCCATATTGTACAATGATTTGTTCTTATAGTTTGTAATGCATTACGTAAAACTCATGTTGTAACATCCATTATGATACCATCCATTAGTTCTAAGTTATATATATATATATATATATATATATATATATATATATATATATATGAATTTGTTATTGTATAGAATCAGCCCAGATCCGCCTGTCTGTTCAGCCTATAGATAGTAGTGTATGTCGAGACGACATACGTAACATGACCGAGCTGTCAGCATAGTTGCTGATCCCTGTGTTATATAGCATAGCATATTAGTATCATCCATGTGCTTTAGATAGGAGATCCTTTGTAGGCCTGTGACTTTGTGTGACGTCACGGGGTGCGCATGTGTACGCTCGTACCTCTGCCCCGGTCTCACTCGGCGGCAGACCATCCAGG
Organism: Cherax quadricarinatus; assembly: GCF_038502225.1. Lineage (NCBI taxonomy): Eukaryota > Metazoa > Arthropoda > Malacostraca > Decapoda > Parastacidae > Cherax > Cherax quadricarinatus. The sequence goes on from NC_091302.1 coordinate 21,838,969, forward strand.
CTAGTACACCGCAAGGCTGGGCTCCATCTCCCCTCAACTCAGTCTGACAATATATGTTACCAACCAACAAGTAGGTAGTAGGTTGGTAGACAGCAACCACCCAGGGAAGTACTACCGTCCTGCCAGATGACTGTGAAACAAAAACCTGTAACTGTTTTGCATGATGGTAGGATTGCTGGTTTCTTTTTCTGTCTCATAAACACGCTAAGATAACAGGGATATCTTGCTACTCCTACTTACACTTTGGTCACACTTCATAGACACGCACATGCATATATATATATACATACATCTAGGTTTTTCTCCTTTTTCTAAATAGCTCTTGTTCTTTTTTATTTCTTCTATTGTCCATGGGGAAGTGGAAAAGAATCTTTCCTCCGTAAGCCATGCGTGTCGTATGAGGCGACTAAAATGCCGGGAGCAATGGGCTAGTAACCCCTTCTCCTGTATACAATTACTAAAAAAGAGAAGAAGAAAAACTTTATAAAACTGGGTTGCTTAAATGTGCGTGGATGTAGTGCGGATGACAAGAAACAGATGATTGCTGATGTTATGAATGAAAAGAAGTTGGATGTCCTGGCCCTAAGCGAAACAAAGCTGAAGGGGGTAGGAGAGTTTCAGTGGGGGGAAATAAATGGGATTAAATCTGGAGTATCTGAGAGAGTTAGAGCAAAGGAAGGGGTAGCAGTAATGTTAAATGATCAGTTATGGAAGGAGAAAAGAGAATATGAATGTGTAAATTCAAGAATTATGTGGATTAAAGTAAAGGTTGGATGCGAGAAGTGGGTCATAATAAGCGTGTATGCACCTGGAGAAGAGAGGAATGCAGAGGAGAGAGAGAGATTTTGGGAGATGTTAAGTGAATGTATAGGAGCCTTTGAACCAAGTGAGAGAGTAATTGTGGTAGGGGACTTGAATGCTAAAGTAGGAGAAACTTTTAGAGAGGGTGTGGTAGGTAAGTTTGGGGTGCCAGGTGTAAATGATAATGGGAGCCCTTTGATTGAACTTTGTATAGAAAGGGGTTTAGTTATAGGTAATACATATTTTAAGAAAAAGAGGATAAATAAGTATACACGATATGATGTAGGGCGAAATGACAGTAGTTTGTTGGATTATGTATTGGTAGATAAAAGACTGTTGAGTAGACTTCAGGATGTACATGTTTATAGAGGGGCCACAGATATATCAGATCACTTTCTAGTTGTAGCTACACTGAGAGTAAAAGGTAGATGGGATACAAGGAGAATAGAAGCATCAGGGAAGAGAGAGGTAAAGGTTTATAAACTAAAAGAGGAGGCAGTTAGGGTAAGATATAAACAGCTATTGGAGGATAGATGGGCTAATGAGAGCATAGGCAATGGGGTCGAAGAGGTATGGGGTAGGTTTAAAAATGTAGTGTTAGAGTGTTCAGCAGAAGTTTGTGGTTACAGGAAAGTGGGTGCAGGAGGGAAGAGGAGCGATTGGTGGAATGATGATGTAAAGAGAGTAGTAAGGGAGAAAAAGTTAGCATATGAGAAGTTTTTACAAAGTAGAAGTGATGCAAGGAGGGAAGAGTATATGGAGAAAAAGAGAGAAGTTAAGAGAGTGGTGAAGCAATGTAAAAAGAGAGCAAATGAGAGAGTGGGTGAGATGTTATCAACAAATTTTGTTGAAAATAAGAAAAAGTTTTGGAGTGAGATTAACAAGTTAAGAAAGCCTAGAGAACAAATGGATTTGTCTGTTAAAAATAGGAGAGGAGAGTTATTAAATGGAGAGTTAGAGGTATTGGGAAGATGGAAGGAATATTTTGAGGAATTGTTAAATGTTGATGAAGATAGGGAAGCTGTGATTTCGTGTATAGGGCAAGGAGGAATAACATCTTGTAGGAGTGAGGAAGAGCCAGTTGTGAGTGTGGGGGAAGTTCGTGAGGCAGTAGGTAAAATGAAAGGGGGTAAGGCAGCCGGGATTGATGGGATAAAGATAGAAATGTTAAAAGCAGGTGGGGATGTAGTTTTGGAGTGGTTGGTGCAATTATTTAATAAATGTATGGAAGAGGGTAAGGTACCTAGGGATTGGCAGAGAGCATGCATAGTTCCTTTGTATAAAGGCAAAGGGGATAAAAGAGAGTGCAAAAATTATAGGGGGATAAGTCTGTTGAGTGTACCTGGTAAAGTGTATGGTAGAGTTATAATTGAAAGAATTAAGAGTAAGACGGAGAATAGGATAGCAGATGAACAAGGAGGCTTTAGGAAAGGTAGGGGGTGTGTGGACCAGGTGTTTACAGTGAAACATATAAGTGAACAGTATTTAGATAAGGCTAAAGAGGTCTTTGTGGCATTTATGGATTTGGAAAAGGCATATGACAGGGTGGATAGGGGGGCAATGTGGCAGATGTTGCAAGTGTATGGTGTAGGAGGTAGGTTACTGAAAGCAGTGAAGAGTTTTTACGAGGATAGTGAGGTTCAAGTTAGAGTATGTAGGAAAGAGGGAATTTTTTTCCCAGTAAAAGTAGGCCTTAGACAAGGATGTGTGATGTCACCGTGGTTGTTTAATATATTTATAGATGGGGTTGTAAGAGAAGTAAATGCGAGGGTCTTGGCAAGAGGCGTGGAGTTGAAAGATAAAGAATCACACACAAAGTGGGAGTTGTCACAGCTGCTCTTTGCTGATGACACTGTGCTCTTGGGAGATTCTGAAGAGAAGTTGCAGAGATTGGTGGATGAATTTGGTAGGGTGTGCAAAAGAAGAAAATTAAAGGTGAATACAGGAAAGAGTAAGGTTATGAGGATAACAAAAAGATTAGGTGATGAAAGATTGAATATCAGATTGGAGGGAGAGAGTATGGAGGAGGTGAACGTATTCAGATATTTGGGAGTGGACGTGTCAGCGGATGGGTCTATGAAAGATGAGGTGAATCATAGAATTGATGAGGGAAAAAGAGTGAGTGGTGCACTTAGGAGTCTGTGGAGACAAAGAACTTTGTCCTTGGAGGCAAAGAGGGGAATGTATGAGAGTATAGTTTTACCAACGCTCTTATATGGGTGTGAAGCGTGGGTGATGAATGTTGCAGCGAGGAGAAGGCTGGAGGCAGTGGAGATGTCGTGTCTGAGGGCAATGTGTGGTGTGAATATAATGCAGAGAATTCGTAGTTTGGAAGTTAGGAGGAGGTGCGGGATTACCAAAACTGTTGTCCAGAGGGCTGAGGAAGGGTTGTTGAGGTGGTTCGGACATGTAGAGAGAATGGAGCGAAACAGAATGACTTCAAGAGTGTATCAGTCTGTAGTGGAAGGAAGGCGGGGTAGGGGTCGGCCTAGGAAGGGTTGGAGGGAGGGGGTAAAGGAGGTTTTGTGTGTGAGGGGCTTGGACTTCCAGCAGGCATGCGTGAGCGTGTTTGATAGGAGTGAATGGAGACAAATGGTTTTTAATACTTGACGTGCTGTTGGAGTGTGAGCAAAGTAACATTTATGAAGGGATTCAGGGAAACCGGCAGGCCGGACTTGAGTCCTGGAGATGGGAAGTACAGTGCCTGCACTCTGAAGGAGGGGTGTTAATGTTGCAGTTTAAAAACTGTAGTGTAAAGCACCCTTCTGGCAAGACAGTGATGGAGTGAATGATGGTGAAAGTTTTTCTTTTTCGGGCCACCCTGCCTTGGTGGGAATCGGCCGGTGTGATAATAAAAATAAAAAAAAAACCAACAAGTATGTCTACCTTCAACCCACGATATCTCCATTTAAGAACCCCTACGATAACAGTGCCTGCACTCTGAAGGAGGGGTGTTAATGTTGCAGTTTAAAAAACTGTAGTGTAAAGCACCCTTCTGGCAAGACAGTGATGGAATGAATGATTGTGAAAGTTTTTCTTTTTCGGGCCACCCTGCCTTGGTGGGAATCGGCCAGTTTGCTAATAATAATAATAATAATAATAATATAGACATTATATATATATATATATATATATATATATATATATATATATATATATATATATATATATATATATATATATATATATAAACTGTACCCAAAAACAAGTAGTATTGATCAATAACAACACTGCGACTAGTTAATGAGTGTAGTCGCAGTGTTGCTATTGATCACTACCACTTGTTCGTGGATACAATAATATAAAATACTGCTCGTTGTACTAGTACACCAAACAGGGACTAAAATGAAATTAGCCTCGAGTCATCCACACCATCGTATGTCCTTGGGTAGCGAGTACAACATCTAGTTCCTCTGGATGCGCTACTTTTAAGGATTGTATTCTCCAGTGGATTAAGGCAGAATGAGTTTTCACCCACCACGAGGCAGGCCAAAGCAGCATTGGTTCGAGTCCTTGGCTAGTCGCGGTGTTGCTATTGATCTATACCACTCGTTCGTTAGCACAATAATATAAAATACTGCTCGTTGTACTAGTACACCAAACAGGGACTAGAATGAAATTAGCGTAGAGTCATCCACACCATCGTTTGTCCTTGGGTAGCGAGCATAACATCCAGTTCCGCTGGATGCGCTACTCTTAAGGATTGTATGGTCCAGTGGACTAAGGCTTCATGAGTTTTCGCCCACCATGAGGCAGGCCAAAGCAGCATGGGTTCGAGTCCTTGGCTAGTAGCAGTGTTGTTTTATATACATGTATATATATATATATATATATATATATATATATATATATATATATATATATATATATATATATATTTCAGTCAGTCAACAAATGATAGATGCAGTGAGATCAAACCTGCCAGGAGCATCAGTAATTGCCCCTACAAATAGCGTCTTGCTTGGAGCACCTCTAGGAAGCGATGCCATTGACACAATTCTCAGGAAGAAATTGGAAGAATTGAGGAGAATGGAACATCGAATAGACATATTTCCTAAGATGTGCTCCTTCATTTCATAACACTATACTGCACAAGTATGACAGTATCCTGAGGCAGATTTTTACTCTAGAAGATTTTTAGAAGACGGGCAGTAGAACCAAGCTACACTTCAGTCAGACTAGGAGGCATTGGTGTCCGCAAGTCATCATAGATTGCGCTACCTGCTTTTCTGTCCTCATGCGTTGCATCCAGAGGGCTTGTTGCAGCGATTCTCCCTGAACATCTTAGGGACAAGATTGGAGCCCAGGACCAAAAGTTCATTGACGGTGGTATGATCTGGGATAATCTAACTGGGTCTGAAACCAGACCTGGTCCTCCCAACAACTACAGTCACACTAAGATGGCCCAATAGTAGAGAATATAGCCTCAACAGTGCTTCAGAGATTGTTAGGGAAGGACAGAGCCTGCCTTCTGGCAGTGAGAGCTCCTCATGCAGGAGACTTCCTGTTGGCTGTTCCCAACTCCAGCCTTGGCACACGCCTCGACTCAAGGACCTGCATTGATGTTGCCCTACGACTTGCCGCCCCTATTCTCGCCGAACACAGGTATAGTTGTGGCAGTGAAGCAGCAGACCGATTCGGGTACCATGGTCTTGTGTGCCATAAATCCGAGGGAAAGACTGCAAGACATAGGGAGGTTAATAACATTATCAAGAGGAGCTTCACAACAGCCGGATGCCCAGCAGAAAGGGAGCCACCCCAACTATGCAGATCTGATGGCAGCCAGAAGCGTCCAGATGGTATCACCCTTCAGACGGCACCCTTCAGACCGTAAGCAGTTTGTGTGGGACTACACATGTGCATCTACCTTTGCTGATACCTATCTCCAATACACCAGGGAGGAAGGAGGGGCAGCTGCCAGCTTCAGGGTGTCCCAAAAATCTAGAAAATATGGAGAACTTGCCCATCATTATATGTTTGCTCCCATAGGCTCAGAGACCCTTGGCTCATAGGGAAAGAGTGCATCTAAGTTCCTTAAGGAACTAAATAAAAGACTCAGGGTAACTAGGGATCCCAGGGGAGCTAGTTTTCTGTTCCAGCGACTGAGCGCTGCTGTTCAGAGAGGTAATATCTGCTGTATTTTGGGCACGCGCCCCAGCTCTGAGGAGCTGGATAAGATTTTCGCATTATAATCAGTGACAAACACGTAACAATATGTACTAGATATGCATCTCTCACACCTAATGTACTGTATATGCCATCCTTATATCAACAATGTATCTCTTAAATCTTTTGTACCATATTATGCATGTTACCATATTTTGGACCATATTATGCATATTATGTTCTATCTAGGCTGGAATATTGCTGCACACTAAAAGCATCTTTCAAGGCAGGTGAAATTGCCGACCTAGAAAATGTACAGAGAACCTTCAAGGCACGCATAACGGAGATAAAACACCTCAATTACTGGGAGAGCTTGAGGTTCCTGAACCTATACTCCCTGGAACGCAGGCGGGAGAGATACATGATTATATACACCTGGAAAATCCTAGAGGGACTGGTACCGAACTTGTACACGATAATCACTCCCAACTAGAGCAAAAGACTCGGCAGACGATGCAACATCCCCCCAATGAAAAGCAGGGGTGTCACTAGCACGTTAAGAGACAATACAATAAGTGTCAGGGTCCCGAGACTGTTCAACTGCCTCCCAGCATACATAAAGGGGATTACCAATAGACCCCTGGCTGTCTTCAAGCAGGCACTGGACAAGCACCTAAAGGCGGTAAGTGACTAGCCGGTTTGTGTTTGTGTATATTTCGCCTGCTCTTGCGAATTCCTTGCATATATATATATATATATATATATATATATATATATATATATATATATATATATATATATATATATGCAAGGTGATGAAAGATTGAATATCAGATTGGAGGGAGAGAGTATGGAGGACGTGAACGTATTCAGATATTTGGGAGTGGACGTGTCAGCAGATGGGTCTATGAAAGATGAGGTGAATCATAGAATTGATGAGGGAAAAAGAGTGAGTGGAGCACTTAGGAGTCTGTGGAGACAAAGAACTTTGTCCTTGGACAGAGTATAGTTTTACCAACGCTCTTATTTGGGTGTGAAGCATGGGTGATGAATGTTGCAGCGAGGAGAAGGCTGGAGGCAGTGGAGATGTCATTTCTGAGAGCAATGTGTGGTGTGAATATAATGCAGAGAATTCGTAGTTTGGAAGTTAGGAGGAGGTGCGGGATTACCAAAACTGTTGTCCACAGGGCTGAGGAAGGGTTGTTGAGGTGGTTCGGACATGTAGAGAGAATGGAGCGAAACAGAATGACTTCAAGAGTGTATCAGTCTGTAGTGGAAGGAAGGCGGGGTAGGGGTCGGCCTAGGAAAGGTTGGAGGGAGGGGGTAAAGGAGGTTTTGTGTGCGAGGGGCTTGGACTTCCAGCAGGCATGCGTGAGCGTGTTTGATAGGAGTGAATGGAGACAAATGGTTTTTAATACTTGACGTGCTGTTGGAGTGTGAGCAAAGTAACATTTATGAAGGGATTCAGGGAAACCGGCAGGCCGGACTTGAGTCCTGGAGATGGGAAGTACAGTGCCTGCACTCTGAAGGAGGGGTGTTAATGTTGCAGTTTAAAAACTGTAGTGTAAAGCACCCTTCTGGCAAGACAGTGATGGAGTGAATGATGGTGAAAGTTTTTCTTTTTCGGGCCACCCTGCCTTGGGGGGAATCGGCCAGTGTGATAATAATAATATATATATATATATATATATATATATATATATATATATATATATATATATATATCGTGCCGAGTAAGTAAAACTTGCGATTTTGGCGTAAATAGCAACGTTCTTCCTGCTGAATAAGGCAAACGAAAATTTGTGTATGCAATAATTTCGCAAAAATCATTCTGAACCTAAAGCTAAAAATATTTCAATGGGCTTGTTTACTATTAAATTATTTAAACTTATATAAAATATATTTAGTTGGATTAGGCTAAATTAATTTGGTATAAAATCATTAATTTTTATATTAACATAAATAAAAAATTATATATAGAGAAAATTTTAGAAAGATCTTAATTTTAAATGAGTCCTTATTAATACTTCGTGCAGCTCCCCGGTGGTTGGCCGGGTACCTTGAATGCTCCAGGCATTTCCCCTCTGGATCGTAACACTGAGTCTCTGAAAGAAAAAGCTGTCCGCTCTGTGATCTTTGGTTTCTGTGAAGAGTTTTTCACCCAGCTCTTGGAGGAACTTTAGAGCGCACTTGCCTCATGCTCCAAGGTCTCCGACCCTACTGGGATGAAGTTATAGCAAGGGGAGAGGCCTTCATATTTCCGGGTCTTCTGGGTCTCCCTGTAGCAGGCGGCTCCACCCCATTTAACTTCAGTGTTTGGCAAGTAGGTGTCCGCCAATGTGGTGGGACAGGTGTAGTCCCAGGCAATCTGCTTAACATCCTTCAAGGGTAGAATAGTGGCTCCATCAGGACGCTTTTGACTTCCATCAGACCTCTGTTCTTGGGGATCCCGTTCAGCTGGGCAACAGGCTGTGGCGAGGCTTCACTTTATGATGTCGTTGACCTCCTCATGTCTCCCACACTTACCTTCTGGTATGTGACACACGAGACCATGAAGTTCAAAATAATCAACCGTCGCCCTGCCGCAAATACACGTATGTTCGGTGAGTAAGGGGGCGAAGAGCAACACCAATCCGAATGGCCTGTGGGTCAAGTCGATTGCCCAGAGAGGAATTGGGAACCGTTAATATATATATATATATATATATATATATATATATATATATATATATATATATATATATATATATATATATATATAAACACTGATCAATGGCTGAAGGAGACTCGAACCTACAAACATTGGAACAAGGAAAGCAGTGCTTTACCAAACTCACCACACTGGACCAATACCTTGGAGTCCAGCTTGCGCTAGACTTTGATCCAAGGCAGCCAGCTTTAAGGGAGAAGGCTTACAGCTTTTCATCTCATCCCCTACATGCATCAGCCTTACTAAAGATATTAACAATGCAAGGAATTCGCAAGAGCAGGCGAAATATACACAAACACTGATCTCTGGCTGAAGGAGACTCGAACCTACGAACCTTGGAACAAGGTACGCAGTGCTTTACCAATCTACCCACACTGGACCAATACCTTGGAGTCCAGCTTGCGCTAGACTTTGATCCAAGGCAGCCAGCTTTCAGGGAGAAGACTTACAGCTTTTCATCTCATCTCCTACATGCATCAACCTTACTAGAGATTTTAACAATGCAAGGAATTCGCAAGTCAGTCAGTCAGTCAAGGAGCTTAATTTTATTATTTTGAAATCACCTGCTTATTGTGATCTTATTGCATATATATATATATATATATATATATATATATATATATATATATATATATATATATATTGTAGTGAAGCAGATGGAGGTAGTAAAGGGAGGGAGATTTTGGAGGGCGGGAAGTAGTGGAGTGAATAAGGTGATGTAGGAGGGTGAAATTAAGTGTGAATGAACAGATTTGACCATTTTATTTGTAAAATGAAGTGAAAGTTTTAGTCCAGTTAAATCAGGTTAAATAAATTCCAATTTACCTCTTTTGAAAGGCCTCAGTGTTTAATGGATGATGCATCTTAAGGTCAGGATAACATTAAGCTTTGTTTGCGTGCAGGAAAATATATTGATGTAGTGAAATAGTTAAAAAAAAAAAAGAATCATTGGCATCTCTGCCATATCTGTGGAATGACTTTTCAGATTTCCTTCAAACGTTTCTCCAGATAAGTTTGTTATTGGATTATCTAAGTCCCAATTTCTCAGTTTTATTGAATAAACATTGATATTAATAAAAATCAGTAACTAAACAATTCTTCTGGTCTGATTCAAAATATTAATGACGATGTATCCAGTAAACAGTATCATAAACCACAAGTTTATCATACTGTTTATCTGGAGAATTATCTGGAGAGAGTTCCGGGGGTCAACGCCCCCGCGGCCCGGTCTGTGACCAGGCCTCCTTAGGTCAGTGTCCCAGGATGCGACCCACACCAGTCGACTAACACCCAGGTACCCATTTTACTGATGGGGAACATAGACAACAGGTGGAAAGAAACACGTCCAATGTTTCTACTCTGGCTGGGAATCGAACCCAGGCCCTCGCCGTGTGAAGCGAGAGCGTTAACCACCAGGCCACCAGTAGATGCACATTTGAAATTTTACTGAAATTGTGAATAGATTTCGAATCATCGGAGTGAAATCAATTAGTGAAGAATGTCTTTTCCGACTGGTTTCAAACTTTCACCATTCTGGACCTTAAAAAAAACTTGGCGTTCATTTTGGTTGTGTTAATTTTGATCTGCCAATTTTATTAAACCGTTTGGTATGTAATAACTAGAGAATGTCTCTTCTGATCTACTTCAAACCTTGAAAGCTAGTGTATCTTATTTTATTTTTGGCTGTGTGGGTATTAATGACCAATTTTTTAACCAGTTTTATCAGATTAGATTTTCTTAACAAATCGGAGCCAAATATTTTTTCTTATTGTTTGTAAAGAATTTAGAAATATAAATAAAAGAAATTAAAAAAATAAATAAATATTAACATTTTTAGGGCGTTTATTAATTTAACGAAGATTGTCTTCCAAATTTTCGGAATATTTTTCAGCAACATTTTTCGTGTCTTCAAAATTTCCTTACATAACTCGAGAATGCCTTTTTCACGTCCTCACATTTTCATTGTTGTTCCTCTGTATTTAGGTACAATTGCAAGCATAAGTAACCCAGGGACAACGTTACATAGTCCAGTCCCAGATTTTACTCGCATTTGTTATCTTGAGAAGAACAAAACGACACAATACCGTGACTGGAATAATGCTAGATCTAAGGTTCATTGGTTTCCTTGAATACCTTCATTAATGTTACTTTACTAAACAGTCAGACAGCACGTGAAGCTATAAAATTAACACCTATCACCATTCATTCAGCTCTAACATGCTTGCACAAACTACTAGATGCTCTAACCCATAACACTCAAAATTTCTTCTCCCCCGCCCCTCCAAACCTTCCTTGAATGACCACTTTTCCTTCCTCCTTCCACTACATGAGAACAAAATAATTGGTCAAAATATATTCATTTTCATTTATATATATAAAAAGAGATTTGTCTATTGCATTTTTTAGGTAGAAAAAACTAAAGGTATTTCGGTTAATGTAAGATCTCATCAAAGTATCAACTTATTGCATAACCCTAAGTCCCAGAACATCAATGTACGTGAAGACACTATTACACAGTGTGTCATCAATTTATAATGCAGTTAATTATTGTTGTTGAAGATTTAAAGTGAATAAGAAATGGTTGTAACATCATTACCTATATATTTTTTTTTTCAATTAAAAATAGAAAATTAGTATATAACAACCCTGAAGTAATTCCAACCGTCCACTAAGAAACATCAACTTTGAAATAAAACTGATGAGGAATTATCTTGAAATATCAGAGGGACATCCCAAAATTCACCAGCACAGGAAGTTCGAAGCCGCTCACAGTTTATATTATTAACTTTCCACCACTGTTTTTGATAGAAAGTTAGTATTTAAATTTTCTTGGTGTGTTCCAATAAAAAAAAAAAGTTCAACTGAGGAGAAAATAAATCCAGACTCTTGATGAAGTAAGAATTACTGGCATTTAAGGTTTAAATAAGTTTGCTTCTAAGTAATAATACGGAATTGGATCTGTGCTCCAGTTCCCCGAATTAAGCCTGAATGCCTTCCACATCCCCCCCCAGGCGCTGTATAATCCTCCGGGTTTAGCGCTTCCCCCTTGATTATAATAATAATAATAATTCTAAGTAATAATTAAGTTTTATTGAATTAATACAATTTTTAATTTAACCACTGATGGCACAATAAAGTCAAAGTGATTTATTTATGACCAGAAAATGAACTGAACTGTCCTGTAATTTCACTGATTTCGGTTTGATTAAAAAAACTGACATTTTAAAACTGATATGACTAGAATCAAGGCAAAACTTACTTAAAAAAATTAATGTGATTAAGTTTAAAGACTACCTAAAGAGGCATTGTTCAGTTGTGGGATAGAAACCAACAATGTGCACTTACACAGCCTAAAGCCAAAAATGTTTTAATCCATTTCAGATGATTTATCCTGTTGACAATTGTTTTATTTTATTCAAGGGAAGTGCTAAACCTGTGGAAAATATTGTATATTTTCCGAAAATACAGTGTATTTTACATGTAAATTGATGCAATATATGGTATTTAATAAAAATTAATTTGTAAATAAAAAAAGAACCAGGGAGAGGGTTAGCGTCGCTGGGGGAGGACGCAATTGTTTTTTGAACTGGGCAAGAGAAACGTAAGGAAAAATCAGAAGAATTTCGTCGCTCTAGAGTTAAATTGTGGTTGAAACCTCTCAAATAGGAGCAGAAATTGTTGGATTTGCAGTCCTGCAGAACGAGAGAAATAGGCGACTGGACAGGACTCCGAAATTAAACTGGAATAGAATAAAATTACCCCAGGTGATGTCTATGTTAGAATTCTGGCTAGTAATTTCTTCATATTTTAGGCAGGTGTTGATGTATGACACACCAGGTAATCTCCAGAGAAGTTGGTGAGTGTTATTATAAATTTTCCTTCAATGTATATATTCATTAACCGAATTTAACATACAGTCCACATATTTATATTAATGTTTTACCATAATTCCTGGTGATTATTACAACCCAGGATTTCAAATGGCCTGTTATCCTGGGTGTAAAGGGAGCAAAATAAACACAGCAGAAAAACTTTTGACGTATATTATCCTTAACCAATTTAGAACAGAAGTATGTACACTATATACACTATGTACAGCGATAGGTATTAGTGCACTCCACGGTAAGCAAGGGAGAATAGAAGCCACTAGAGAGCAGACCATGCTTCAACCAGCTCTAGAATGGGAATGACAAGGGCAGACAGGAGAGTGGTACCCACATAATCTCTGCGATTGCCAAAACCATCTTCTTATTGGCTGGAACCTGGGTATTGGTTGAACGACGGGGCCCCATCGTCAACCCTCAGTCACCTGGTTCGCTGGTTGGGGGAGATAGCCTGTACATGAGGGTGTGTACATGCGCCGAATAAAGGTTACGTACTCTTTGCATGCCACAGTGATGTATAATTCACTGTAAATTAATATAGGTCCAAAGTGACTTGTGGAGATATGAGTGAAGTAGGTATCGAAGAGGGACATTTATTGTGACCTAGGATGTCTTAAAATTCCTACATGTCTGTAACCTTCTTAAAGAATAATACCAATTACTGGTATGTACCTTATGAGGTTCAAAAGGTAATTTTAATTTTCCACAAAACCAGTAGGGGCCATATAATACCTGTGAAATGTGCAACATTCCGTAGATAGCAGCCATGCATATGCAACATTATGTAGATGGCAGCCATGCATGTGTAACATTGTGTAGATGGCAGTCATGCATGTGTAACATTGTGTAGAGGGCAGCCATGCATGTGTAACATTGTGTAGATGGCAGTCATGCATGTGTAACATTGTGCAATTGGCAGCCATGCATGCGTAACATTGTGTAGAGGGCAGCCATGCATGCGTAGCATTGTGTAGAGGGCAGCCATGCATGCGTAACATTGTGTAGAGGGCAGCCATGCATGCGTAGCATTGTGTAGAGGGCAGCCATGCATGCGTAACATTGTGTAGAGGGCAGCCATGCATGCGTAGCATTGTGTAGAGGGCAGCCATGCATGTGTAACATTGTACAGAGGGCAGCCATGCATGTGTAACATTGTACAGAGGGCAGCCATGCATGTGTAATATTGTGTAGAGGGCAGCCATGCATGCGTAACATTGTGTAGAGGGCAGCCATGCATGTTTAACATTGTGTAGAGGGCAGCCATGCATGTGTAATATTGTGTAGAGGACAGCCATGCATGTGTAATATTGTGTTGAGGGTAGCCATGCATGTGTGATATTGTGTAGAGGGCAGTCATGCATGTGTAATATTGTGTAAAGGGTAGCCATGCATGTGTAACATTGTGTAGAGGACAGCCATGCATGTGTAATATTGTGTAGAAGGCAGCCATGCATGTGTAACATTGTGTAGATGGCACCCATGCATGTTTAACATTGTGTAGAGGGCAGCCATGCATGTGTAATATTGTGTAGAGGACAGCCATGCATGTGTAATATTGTGTAGAAGGCAGCCATGCATGTGTAACATTGTGTAGATGGCACCCATGCATGTTTAACATTGTGTAGAGGGCAGCCATGCATGTGTAATATTGTGTAGAGGACAGCCATGCATGTGTAATATTGTGTTGAGGGTAGCCATGCATGTGTGATATTGTGTAGAGGGTAGCCATGCATGTGTAATATTGTGTAGAGGGCAGCCATGCATGTGTAACATTGTGTAGAGGGCAGCCATGCATGTGTAATATTGTGTAGAAGGCAGCCATGCATGTGTAACATTGTGTAGATGGCACCCAAGCATGTTTAACATTGTGTAGAGGGCAGCCATGCATGTTTAACATTGTGTAGAGGGCAGCCATGCATGTGTAATATTGTGTAGAAGGCAGCCATGCATGTTTAACATTGTGTAGAGGGCAGCCATGCATGTTTAACATTGTGTAGAAGGCAGCCATGCATGTGTAATATTGTGTAGAGGGCAGCCATGCAGGTGTAATATTGTGTAGATGCAGCCATGCATATAGATTTATCTCGCTGGGGACACAGTACACCAGTGTTCAAAATTTGGAGCTGATATGTTAAGGATCTTCAATTATAATCGAAAATTGTTAAGAATGAAAAGAAAAATACTTCTATTTATCTTAAAATAGAAAAGGCATAACTTGGTTTTCTTTTCTCATTTATATTCTGTCTCAAATTCTCTACAATCCTGTAAAAAATGTGTGATATTCATTTTGTTAATATAATTCTAGTTGATAAACTTGAATTAAAATTTCGGAAAAAATGGCACTTACACAGCAGAAAATTAATATAAAAATTCCTTCAATTAAAATAGACAACTCTGAGGGTTTGAAGCCGATAAGAAGAAACTTTCTCTAGTTATTAACTAGTAAATAGTTTACTTAATTAAAATGAGAAACCGAAATTCATTCATCTCAGATTGAATATCAATCTTTCTTTAATTCGTCTCTCAACCTGCGGGCTGAGAGGACGCTTTCTGAGCCTGCTCCTGCTTACACCTGGTGGCGAACCGTGTACTACAGTACGCAAGATGGCGGATCGTCAGGGTAGAAGAGTAAACACGGTCTGTGTTGAATTCATTCGTGGCTCTCTCAGTGGTGCAACGATGCATGTCTTGTTGCCTACCATGGGTCAAAGTAAGGAACGTACCTTTCGAGGCGGAGGAGTATGTTATTCGGAAAGTTTTTGGTAGATACGGCACGGTACATGCAGCAACCAAGGGAGTGTGGAGGGAGGGCCCATACGAAGGGCTCCCGGAAGGCTCCTGCACCCTCAAGATGACGTTAAAACAGCCGATTCCATCTTACGTTCATCTTGAACACTACAGGACCCAAGTTTTTGTTCATTATGCAGGCCAACGGAAGGCATGCAGGTTATGCAACTCGTATGACCATATGGCTGCCCAGTGCTCCAGACGCCTGGTTGTACGCATCCGGGAACCTCCTGTGGTTCTACGAACCGAAGTCTTTGATCTGGAGACTGGTCCCTCGCCTGAACAAGGACCTAAGCTTTGGAGTGAGGAAGTACAACAAGAGGAGACGCAGTCTATGGCGTGTGCCACCCTGTCGGTGGAGACTACAAACGTGCCCACACCACCTGTGGGGCCTACGGAGCCTGTGGAGTTGTCACAGGAAAGTTTGCTGGAGAACGTGCTAAACGATTTCCTGGATGGGGCAGAGCATAGCCCAGACGTTCCACCGGAGTGTCAAGAAGTGGTGAAGGATGATTCCCCAAATATGGGAGACCTGGACGTGACTACAATGACACGGTTGCATGAGGTGGTGGTGGAAGTCCACCAGGAGGCTTCGTCTGGTGAGGAGATGTGTGTGGAAGGTGGTTCCCGCAAACGGACGGCAGGAGTGTCGGATATGGACGAGGTACTGACACCGGGACAGCGTCCAGGGAAGAAATTATGGTCGAAAGTGGCTGAGGCGTCTCTTAAAGACGGGGTTGTGGCAAGCGCCCAGCATATGGGTAGGGCACGGGGGGGTGAGGGGAGCCTTGGGAAGTCTAAGGTCAAAGAAGGTCAGTGTAATGTACGTGTGGGTACGGAAAAGACCCACAAACATAGAGGAAAACCTCCTTTTGTGAATTCAAGTGTGTTACCATCAATGTAAATGGCCTGCGGGCAGAGTTTAAGTGTGTGTGGATGGAGTGGTTCTTGTACAGGTACGCTGTGGACGTATGTTTCATACAAGAACACAGTTATAAGTTTGGGCGAGAGTTACGGTTAAAAGGCTACCGAATGCATGTTAGCAGTTCTTTAAAATTAAAGGGTGGGGTAGCTATAGCGGTGAAGGAGTCCAGCCCTTGGCGTGTCTTGAAATGGGAGGAGGGGGGAGGTGGGAGGGTGGTGAGGGTAGATGGGTACTGGGGTGAGGTGAGGGTTTGTTTTATTGGCGTTTACATGCCTGCGGAAAGCAACACTAAAGTTAAAATAGAATTTGTGAGGGAGGCTTTAACGTTTTACACTCGGGGTTTGCCGTTCATTACCGTCATGGGTGGGGATTGGAATTGCGTTATCCGCCATGGCGATGTTGAGCCGAGGGGGGCGGGGTGCGTTTTACCTGTCTTACGGAATCTGCAGGGGGATGCAGGGGTTTATGATGTGGTGGGGCGGGGTGGGTGGGGGGTGGAGCATACGTTCGTTCGCAGGGGCTATGCGGCCCGTCTGGATAGACTTTATGTAACACAAGGAATTAGAGTTGGGCACGTACAGACCTTTGATGTGGGGTTTTCAGATCACCGTGCAGTGCTAGCGGACTTGGACTGGAATGGAATGATCAGGGTTTATCCAGGTTATTGGAAACTGAACGTACGGCTATTGGAGGGGGAGGGGGATGGGTCCGCTTTTCAGGACTGGTGGAAGAATCTCTGGGAAACGCGACGGGCAGGTGAATGTTTGTTGGAATGGTGGGAAACGCGTGCCAAACCCGGAATAGCGAGTTATTATAAGAAGCGGGGAAAAGAGGAGGCGAGGTGGAGGTTTGGGCTGCAAAACTATCTGGAAGGGCAGCTAAATGATTACTATGTGGGGGGCGGGAGTAGTAGGTATGACGACATTGAACATCTTCGTAGTCGACTTGCAGAAATTCACAATGAACGTTTCAATGCGGTTCGAGTCAGAGTAGGTATGGAAGAAGTGCTCTGGGGTGACAAACCTTCGGGTTGTGTCTTGCGCAAATTTAGGGTAAGACAACAGGCGACGTCTCTCTTGCAATTGGAAGTATGCAGGGGTTTGGGTGGTTACCTGCCGGGTCAAGTACTCCTCACCACGGACAGCATGAGTTTTTATGCTGATCTATGGTTTGAGGAAAAGCTACGGCGGGTAGTAGGGGGGGGGCCCATGCGGGTGGCCTGGTGGGGAGGGATTTCAGAAAAGTTATTAGTGACAGGGATAGAACGGTACTAGAAGGTAGAATTCGAGTGGAGGAGGTAGAGGATGCGATTTTTAGTATGAGTAAAGGAAAGGCACCAGGTATAGATGGCATTTCGAATGATTTTTATAGGGCGCATTGGGAAGTATTAAGCATTGTTTGGTTGATGTATTAAATTGCATGCTCACGGAGGGGAGAGGGGAGGTTAGGTATGTCACAAAGTACGGGGGTAGTTGTGTTGGTGCCCAAAAAGGGAGGGGGGAGGGGTCTGAGTGCATATAGAGCAATATCTCTCATGTGCTCGGATTATAAAATCTTTGCAAAAGTTTTAGGAAACAGAATGAGGAAGGTTATGGAGTCGGTTATTCACGAGGGACAGCTAGGCATACCAGGTAGGAGCATGAGGGACGGACATGTACGTATTAGGGAGTTTTTGGAGGAATGTCAAGGGGGGGGGGGTGTCCTCGGGCTTGACTGGCAAAATGCTTATGACTGTGTTGATAGGGATTTATTGAGGCTTATTTTATTGAAGCAGGGTTTTGGAGAGGGGATTGTAAGATGGGTTGATACCTTGTATGTCTCGGCTATGATACGCGTACAGGTAAACGGTAAATTGGGGCAGCCGGTCCGTATGGAAAGGGGTTTGAGGCAAGGGTGCCCCCTCTCCTAGCTGCTTTTTGCTTGTATGCAAAACCCCTTTTATGAGCTGGTGGATGGTGGTTTGAGGCGTGGAACGCTGAGCAGTGACCATGCAGCGCGTGTAGTCGGGTACGTAGATGATACCACGATTTTGTTAAAAGGGGAGGAGGATTTGCAGATCATGGGATGGATTGTTGAGTTTTTTGGGGTAGAGTCTGGCATGTGCGTCAATAAGGCAAAATCGAAATTATTGGAGGTGGGTACATGGGTGGGGGGGAGGTTGGGCGAAAGGTATGGGTGGTCAGTCGTGGTGCAACTTAGAATATGTGGTATCGTGTACATGGCAGATGAGAGGGAGGGCCGAAGGGTAAACTCTGAATTGGTGGTTAACAAGGCTTTAGATCGACTTCGGGGGTTAAGAGCTGGGGATGTCTCGTTGCAACAGAGGACAGTAGTGGTTAATACACTTGTTTAAAGTAAGGTATGGGGTGTGGCTGAGGTGTACCCTTTAAGAGATATGGATATTCAGGATCTGCAGAGAAGGGTCTTACGTTATGTTTGGGGTTTCGGGAGAGCTTGGTTAAGTCGGGAGGTTGTCATGACCCATGTTGGTCATGGGGGTTTAGGTCTATTGGCTTTGGGGCCACGGGTGAAGGCCCTCTATGTAAAGCAGCGGTTCCTCAGGGCGGGCGGTGAGAAGGGCGTCCGGGTGGGTCGGGTAATGATCGAAATGCGTAAATGGTGGAGCGGCAGGGGATTAATCGAGTGTGAGGACATGCTGCGTTTGTTGTTAAAGTTGAGAAATGCGCAACGGATCCACGTGGGGCAAATGGTCAGCATATGTTGTCGTGGGGGAAATTGTACAGGGATTGTCTGTTTTTCCGCTGTATAATTGGGGGGAAATATGGGAAGGATTTTGCAAACTTAAGTTGGCACCAAGGGTTCGTGAATTGGTGTACAGATTTGTCATGGGGATTTTAGCATCAAAATCGGTCTTAAATAGGATGGGTTTGGTAAGGGAGGCGGATTGCTTGCGTTGCGGTCTCGAAGAAACAGCTTTTCATGCTGTCTACTTTTGTGATACCTTGGACAAAGTTCGTTCGTGGCTGGGGCGGGTTTTAGATTTTCTTAGTGGGGGAAGTATTTCAACCTTACGGGCCTTAACACTGGACGTTAGCGGTGTATCAAGTGAGGTACGAAGAGCAATAATGTACGTGGTGGCTGATTTCCTCTATATCTCGTGGGGTATGCGGGAAACCGGGGGATCAGTTAGGATCAGGGCAATTGCGGCAGGTATCTACAGAACGTATTGCAGAAATAAACTCATATATGGTAGAAGTTGGGATAATAGTTTTCCTGCAAACTATCGAAGTCTTACTGTTCAAAGGTTACTGCAACTGGGGGTGGGGTAAGGCAACGGGGGGCTGGACTCCCCCCGTGGTAGCACCAAACGGTATGTTCGGGACTCCAGGGTAGAGGGCGGGTTTTAGGGAGTGACGTGTATGTATTATGAATGGTACCGTGTGTCTGTGTGTGTATGGTTGTGGCGTTGTGTGGCACTGAGATCTTGGATTAATCCTAAAATGGTCATGCATCTTGATACAGATAAAAAGCAATATTTCAGTATATGTTCCAGCCTCTAGCTTGGTGAAGTATGTTGGGTCTTTCCTGGGATATCACCGCTGAAAGTACAACGTTATACTGGCCTTTATGGGGAATGCTCGTAAGCAGACCTTTGGTGATGATTGTAAACTTTTGTTGAAGGGCAAAAAGTTTCATTTGCCTAAGATTGTTTTTGTATATGTAGTAGAGGTCACCTATGTGAGGGGGGGGGGGGTTGAGATGTATAATGTCCTATATTGTAATCTTTGGGCATTTAAGTTCCTTGGGCAGCAGCTTTTGTGGGATATATTGTTCTGTCACCCAGTGATATCACATGTATTTTTTTTTATCATTTATGGTGCATATAGTCAGCTGATGTTCAATTAAGCACCTTTACTAATATCACTGTATACAAGTAAGGTATATTTTTTGTGGGTTTATAATTAGTTTAAGAAACTAAATATGGGGTTGGTCGGGGTATTATGTGTCTTAGTGTTTCCTCATATGTAATCATGTATGCTAGATCTGTAAAAGTCTTATGTTAATTATTAAAGGCTTTTTGCATATTTTTGATTCCTTTTTCAATATATGCAAAACCAAAAATAAAGAACACCATGTTTCAATTTCAAGAGTCATGTAGGTTTCTGATAGTTATTTTATATAACCATAGTACCATTGAGTGTACAATGTATTAGTTTATATGATATTGTTTTTGTATATAAAATTTTATATAATCGTAGTACCATGGTGTGTGCAATGCATTAGTTTAGGTGAAATTGCTTTTGTATATAAAATTTCATATACAATATGAATAAGACTGTCAGGTTTTGGTTATATAGTTATTTTGTGGTTAAGATATGTTCTAGTAGTCCTGTTTAATTATATGTTGTCGTCGTATATAAAGTTTTCGTGTTTTTTGTTTCAAATCATTTATGTATACCATCCATGTATACTGTGTTTTTTAAATAAAATATAAAAAAAATCTTTCTTTTATTTAAGCCAACCAGAGTTTAATGTTTGAAGCCAATCAGTAAGTGATCTGATCCTGTGATTAATTTTTTTAATCAATTTCTGTGAAATTTTAAATTCGTCACAACTCAGACTAAACTTATTAGTTATGATCCTGATTAAAGAATGGATCATCAATAATATTTTTAAGGCGATCAGAAAATGTAATTCGTAGTTACTAAATGTAATAAGTAGTTACTAGATTAAAATAAAAAAAATACTGAATAAAACTGACAACTTTGGACTTATACCTTCCAATAACATCATGAACTTTGCTCTCAGGGAACTACACCAGTAATAAAAATTTGAAGTTGACCAGCTGAGTCATTCTGCAG
This sequence comes from Cherax quadricarinatus, assembly GCF_038502225.1. Lineage (NCBI taxonomy): Eukaryota > Metazoa > Arthropoda > Malacostraca > Decapoda > Parastacidae > Cherax > Cherax quadricarinatus. The sequence continues at coordinate 21,860,005 of NC_091302.1, forward strand.
TTATGATAGGGATTCCAAGGTTACAATCCTTGCTGTAAGATGCATCAGTCATGTAATATTGAAGACAATCAGAATAGAAAAACTTACATTTCTTGTAGGTGAATTAACGTAATGAGCAACTTTGCACTAAACGAAAAGAAGGACAAAATATTAGGCAACCACATAAAAAATCCTCCATCAGAGATACCTAATGAAATGGAAAATAAAAGGTGGAAGTTGTGATATATTGCTCGTGTGTCTCCAGATAGATGACTGGTAGTTGGGATGTGTTACTTGTGTCTCTCCAGATTTGTTGACTGGTAGTTGTGATGTGTTACTTGTGTGTCTCCATATTGATGACTGGTAGTTGTGTTGCTCGTGTGTCTCCAGATTGATGACTGGGATTTGGGATGTGTTTCTCGTGTGTCTCCAGATTGATGACTGGGAGTTGGGATGTGTTGCTCGTGTGTCTCCATATTGATGACTGGTAGTTGTGATGTGTTGTGTGTCTAAAGATTGATGACTGGTAGTGGTGATGTGTTGCTTGTGTGTCTCCAGATTGATGACTGGTAGTTGTGATGTGTTACTTGTGTCTCTCCAGATTTGTTGACTGGTAGTTGTGATGTGTTACTTGTGTGTCTCCATATTGATGACTGGTAGTTGTGATGTGTTGCTCGTGTGTCTCCAGATTGATAACCACTGGACAATTAATGTTCTTGCTCTATATAAATATTCTGCAAGAGGTAAAAACTAAAGTCACAATATCATTGATGGAACAATAAACAAATATGATGCACTTAGAAGACCGAAACTTACTACGACCTTTCGGTCCGACTTTGACCATTAACAAGTCATACACACGTAACGCAATTATAAGTTTCAGTCTCTTACGTGCAGGTTGTGTATTGCAGGTTGTGTATTGCAGGTTGTGTGTTGTAGGCTGTGTATTGTAGGTTGTGTATTGTAGGTTGTGTATTGCAGGTTGTGTATTGCAGGTTGTGTATTGTAGGTTGTGTACTGCAGGTTGTGTATTGCAGGATGTGTATTGCAGGATGTGAATTGCAGGTTGTGTATTGCAGGTTGTGTATTGCAGGTTGTGTATTGTAGGTTGTGTATTGTAGGTTGTGTATTGCAGGTTGAGTATTGTAGGTTGTGTATTGTAGATTGTGTATTGCAGGTTGTGTATTGCAGGTTGTGTATTGTAGGTTGTGTATTGCAGGTTGTGTATTGTAGGTTGTGTATTTCAGGTTGTGTATTGCAGGTTGTGTATTGCAGGTTGTGAATTGCAGGTTGTGTATTGCAGGTTGTGTATTGCAGGATGTGTATTGCAGGATGTGAATTGCAGGTTGTGTATTGCAGGTTGTGTATTGCAGGTTGTGTATTGCAAGTTGTGTATTGCAAGTTGTGTATTGCAGGTTGTGTATTGCAGGTTGTGTATTGCAGGTTGTGTATTGTAGGTTGTGTATTGCAGGTTGTGTATTGCAGGTTGTGTATTGTAGGTTGTGTATTGAAGGTACTTTATAGCAGGTTGTGTATTGCAAGTTGTGTATTTCAGGATGTGTATTTCAGGTTGTGTATTGCAGGTTGTGTATTGTAGATTGTGTAATGCAGGTTGTGTATTGCAGGTCGTGTATTGCAGGTTGTGTATTGCATGTTGTGTATTGCAGGTTGTGTATTACAGGTTGTGCATTGCAGGTTGTGTTGCAGGTTGTGTATTGCAGGTTGTGTATTGCAGGTTGTGTATTGAGATTAAGACACATGTGCAACATCTGGGTATCTTTATTGTAGACGTTTCGCCATCCAGTGGCTTTATCAATACAAATTCTAGGACATAACTAGAAGACAGTAGAACTATGTACAGAAGATGAGGTAATCAGTCCCTCAACCTAGGAGTAGGTGCGAAGAGCACCATAGTCGTGGAGATTCTGAAGCAGAAGAAAGGATCCTGGCGCTTATATAGTAACGTCAGGTGTAGCAGACGAGGGCATATTCACTGGTAGGCGGGATTCCCCAGTGGAAGTAGGTCCTTCCCAAAGAGATGGGTTAGTTGTAGTAGTAGTTGTCGTAGTCGTGAAGGTTATGTACATGTCCTCAGAATTAAGATTCCATGATGTTGCAGTGTCTGACAAGTTGTGTACGAATGGTATATAATACCGACAAGATGAGATTAAGACACATGTGCAACATCTGGGTATCATTATTGTAGACGTTTCGCCATCCAGTGGCTCTGTACATAGTTCTACTGTCTTCTAGTTATGTCCTAGAATTTGTATTGATAAAGCCACTGGATGGCGAAACGTCTACAATAAAGATACCCAGATGTTGCACATGTGTCTTAATCTCATCTTGTCGGTATTATATACCATTCGTACACAACTTGTCAGACACTGCAACATCATGGAATCTTAATTCTGAGGACATGTACATAACCTTCACGACTACGACAACTACTACTACAACTAACCCATCTCTTTGGGAAGGACCTACTTCCACTGGGGAATCCCGCCTACCAGTGAATATGCCCTCGTCTGCTACACCTGACGTTACTATATAAGCGCCAGGATCCTTTCTTCTGCTTCAGAATCTCCACGACTATGGTGCTCTTCGCACCTACTCCTAGGTTGAGGGACTGATTACCTCATCTTCTGTACATAGTTCTACTGTCTTCTAGTTATGTCCTAGAATTTGTATTGATAAAGCCACTGGATGGCGAAACGTCTACAATAAATATACCCAGATGTTGCACATGTGTCTTAATCTCATCTTGTCGGTATTATATACCATTCGTACACAGGTTGTGTATTGTAAATTGTAATGCAGATTGTGTATTGCAGGTTGTGTATTGCAGGTTGTGCATTGCAGGATGTGTATTGAGGTTTTGTATTGCAGGTTGCGTATTGTAGGTTGTGTATTGCAGGTTGTGTATTGCAGGTTGTGTATTGCAGGTTGTGTTGCAGGTTGTGTATTGCAGGTTTTGTATTGTAGGTTTTGTGTTGCAGGTTGTGTATTGCAGGTTGTGTGTTGCAGGTTGTGTATTGCAGGTTGTGTATTGCAGGTTGTGTATTGCAGGTTGTGTATTGTAAGTTGTGTAATGTAGGTTGTGTATTGCAGGTTATGTATTGTAGGTTGTGTATTGTAGGTTGTGTATTGCAGGTTGTGTATTGCAGGTTTTGTATTGTAGGTTGTGTATTGCAGATTATGTATTGCAGATTGTGTATTGCAGGTTGTGTATTGCATGTGTATTGTAGGTTGTGTATTGCAGGTTGTGTATTGCAGGTTTTGTATTGTAGGTTGTGTATTGCAGGTAGTGTATTGCAGGTTGTGTATTGCAGGTTGTGTATTGCAGGTTTTGTATTGTAGGTTCTGTGTTGCAGGTTGTGTATTGCAGGATGTGTAATGTAGGTTGCATATTGCAGATTGTGTATTGCAAGTTGTGTATTGCAGGTTTTGTGTGGTAGGAAGTGCATTGCAGGTTGTGTACTGCAGGTTGTGTATTGCAGGTTGTGTATTGCAGGTTTTGTATTGCAGGATGTGTAATGTAGGTTGTATATTGCAGATAATGTATTGTAAGTTGTGTATTGCAGGTTTTGTATTGTAGGTTGTGTACTGCAGGTTGTGTATTGCAGGTTGTGTACCGCAGGTTGTGTATTGCAGATTGTGTATTGCAAGTTGCGTATTGCAGGTTGTGTATTGCAGGGTGTGTATTGCAGGATGTGTAATGTAGGTTGTATATTGCAGATTATGTATTGCATGTTGCGTATTGCAGGTTGTGTATTGCAGGATATGTAATATAGATTGCATATTGCAGATTGTGTATTGCACGTTGTGTATTGCAGGATGTGTAATGTAGGCTGTATATTGCAGATTTTGTATTGCAAGTTGCGTATTGCAGGATGTGCATTGCAGGTTGTGTATTGCAGGATATGTAATGTAGGTTGTATATTGCAGATTTTTTATTGCAGGTTGTGTATTGCAGGTTGTATATTGCAAGTTTTGTATTGTAGGTTGTGTATTGTAGGTTATGAATTGTAGGTTGTGTATTGCAGGTTGTGTATTGCAGGATGTGTATTGCAGGTTGTGTATTGCAGGATGTGTATTGCAGGTTGTGTATTGCAGGATGTGTAATGTAGGTTGTATATTGCAGATTGTGTATTGCAGGTTGTGTATTGCAGGTTGTATATTGCAGGTTTTGTATTTTAGGTTGTGTATTGCAGGTTGTGAATTGTAGGTTGTGTATTGCAGGTTGTGCATTGCAGGTTATGTATTGCAGGTTGTGTATTGCACTATGTGTAATGTAGGTTGTATATTGCAGATTGTGTATTGCAAGTTGTGTATTACAGGATGTGTATTGCAGGTTGTGTATTACATGATGTGTAATATAGATTTTATATTGCAGATTGTGTATTGCAAGTTGTGTATATATATCCACAGAAGGTCAAGAGAGGCCTGAGCTTGCTACCATCTGCAGCTCACAAGACTGCAATCCCCACGAGCCCCTTTGAGGCGGGGTAGATGGCAGACCAGAGGCCTAGCTTCTCCCTACGAGCCCCGTGAGGGCGGGGAATGTGGCTAGGCCTGGGGACAGTTTGTCCCAAAGATGAGGGGGTACTTGTACCTCCTCCCATGGGAGACTTAAGTCTCGAGACACTCCCCAGATAGGGAGCCAAGGCCGGGTCACCACTACTTGGAAAAGACCCGGGCCGGGAGAATACCGGCGAAGAAAAAAAAAAAAGTTGTGTATTGCAGGTTTTGTATTGCAGGATGTGTAATGTAGGTTGTATATTGCAGATTGTGTATTGCAAGTTGTGTATTGCAGGTTGTGTATTGCAGAATGTGTAATGTAGGTTGTATATTGCAGATTGTGTATTGCAAGTTGTGTATTGCAGGATGTGAAATGTAGGTTGTATATGGCAGATTGTGTTTTGCAGGATGTGTAATGTAGGTTGTGTATTGCAGGTTGTGTATTGCAAGTTGCGTATTGCAGGTTGTGTATTGCAAAAGATGAGATTTATTTAAAAAATTTTGTTGCCAGTTTAGGAAACGAAGTTTTTTTTAACCTTAGTGCATACATAGAAAATGCAATTATTAATTTATGATTAATTACATATACTATATATTAATATACTAATAATATAATGATTGGTTTACCTGGAGTTTACCTCACCAGGTAAACTCCAGGTAAACAAGGAACTAATAATGTAATGATCAGACACACCAGATACTAATAATGTAATGACTGGACACATCAGACACTAGTAATATAATGACTGGACACACCAGACACTAATAATGTAAAGTTTGGACACATCACACACTAATAATATAATGATTGGACACACCAGACACTACTGTAATAATTGAACACACCAGACACGAATGTAATGTTTGGAAACAACAGGCACTAATGTAATGATTGGACACACCAGATGCTAATAATATAATGATTGAACACACCAGACACTAATAATGTAATAATTGGACACATCAAAGACTAATAATATAATGATTCGACCCACCAGACACTAATAATGTAATGACTGGATCGATAAAACGTTAATGTAATGATTAGACACACCAGACACTGATAATGTAATGATTAGACACACCAGACACCAATAATGTAATGACTGGACACATCAGACACTACTATAATGATTTGACACACCAGACATTAATGTAATGATTGGACACACCAGACACTAATAATGTAATGACTGGACTCACCAGACACTAATATTGTAATAATTGGATACATCAAACACTAATAATGCAATGTTTGGACACACCAGACACTAATAATGTAATGACTGGACACATAAGACACTAAAGTAATGATTGGACACACCAGACAATAATAATGTAATGACTGGACACAACAGACACTAATGCAATGATTGGACATACCAGACACTAAATAACAAAAAGGCACAATACCGTGACTGGAACGATACACAAACAACCCGCACATAAAAGACAGAAGCTTACGACGACGTTTCGGTCCGACTTGGACCATTGACAAAGTGACTTTGTCAATGGTCCAAGTCGGACCGAAACGTCGTCGTAAGCTTCTGTCTTTTATGTGCGGGTTGTTTGTATACCAGACACTAATAATACAATAAATGGTCACACCAGACACTGATAATGTAATGATTGGACACATCAAAAACTAATAATGTAATTATTTTACACACCAGACACTAATAATGTAATGACGGGACACACTAGTCACTAATAATATGATGACTGGACACACCAGACACTAACAGTGTAATGACTGGACACACCAGACACTAACAGTGTAATGACTGGACACACCAGACACTAACAGTGTAATGACTGGACACACCAGACACTAACAGTGTAATGACTGGACACACCAGACACTAATAATGTAATGATTGGGCACACCAGACACTAATAATATTGTGATTGGACACACCAGACACTAATAATGTAGTAATTGGACACATCAGACACTAATAATGTAATGATTGGACACACCAGATACTAATAATATAATGATTGGACACACCAGACACTAATAATGTATTGATTGTACACTAATAATATAATAATTGGACACATCAGACACTAATAATGTAATGATTAGACACAACAGACACTAATAATGTAATAACTGAACACACTAGACACTAATAATGTAATAAGTGGACACACTAATAATATAACATCTTGTAGGAGTGAGGAAGAGCCAGTTGTGAGTGTGGGGGAAGTTCGTGAGGCAGTAGGTAAAATGAAAGGGGGTAAGGCAGCCGGGATTGATGGGATACAGATAGAAATGTTAAAAGCAGGTGGGGATATAGTTTTGAAGTGGTTAGTGCAATTATTTAATAAATGTATGGAAGAGGGTAAGGTACCTTGGGATTGGAAGAGAGCATGCATAGTTCCTTTGTATAAAGGCAAAGGGGACAAAAGAGAGTGCAAAAATTATAGGGGGATAAGTCTGTTGAGCATACCTGGTAAAGTGTATGGTAGAGTTATTATTGAAAGAATTAAGAGTAAGACGGAGAATAGGATAGCAGATGAACAAGGAGGCTTTAGGAAAGGTAGGGGGTGTGTGGACCAGGTGTTTACAGTGAAACATATAAGCAAACAGTATTTAGATAAGGCTAAAGAGGTTTTTGTGGCATTTATGGATTTGAAAAAGGCGTATGACAGGGTGGATAGGGGGGCAATGTGGCAGATGTTGCAGGTGTATGGTGTAGGAGGTAGATCACTGAAAGCAGTGAAGAGTTTTTACGAGGATAGTGAGACTCAAGTTAGAGTATGTAGGAAAGAGGAAGATTATTTCCCAGTAAAAGTAGGCCTTAGACAAGGATATGTGATGTCACCGTGGTTGTTTAATATATTTATAGATGGGGTTGTAAGAGAAGTAAATGCGAGGGTCTTGGCAAGAGCCGTGGAGTTAAAAGATAAAGAATCACACATAAAGTGGGAGTTGTCACAGTTGCTCTTTGCTGATGACACTGTGCTCTTGGGAGATTCTGAAGAGAAATTGCAGAGGTTGGTGGATGAATTTGGTAGGGTATGCAAAAGAAGAAAATTAAAAGTGAATACAGGAAAGAGTAAGGTTATGAGGATAAGAAAAATATTAGGTGATGAAAGATTGGATATCAGTTTGGAGGGAGAGAGTATGGAGGAGGTGAATGTATTCAGATATTTGGGAGTGGACGTGTCAGCGGATGGGTCTATGGAAGATGAGGTGAATCATAGAATTGATGAGGGGAAAAGGGTGAGTGGTGCACTTAGGAGTCTGTGGAGACAAAGAACTTTGTCCTTGGAGGCAAAGAGGGGAATGTATGAGAGTATAGTTTTACCAACGCTCTTGTATGGGTGTGAAGCATGGGTGATGAATGTTGCAGCGAGGAGAAGGCTGGAGGCAGTGGAGATGTCATGTCCGAGGGCAATGTGTGGTGTGAATATAATGCAGAGAATTCGTAGTTTAGAAGTTAGGAGGAGTGCGGGATTACCAAAACTGTTGTCCAGAGGGCTGAGGAAGGGTTGTTTAGGTGGTTCGGACATGTAGAGAGAATGGAGCAAAACAGAATGACTTCAAGAGTGTATCAGTCTGTAGTGGAAGGAAGGCGGGGTAGGGGTCGGCCAAGGAAAGGTTGGAGGGAGGGGGTAAAGGAGGTTTTGTGTGCGAGGGGCTTGGACTTCCAGCAGGCATGCGTGAGCGTGTTTGATAGGAGTGAATGGAGACAAATGGCTTTTAATACTTGACGTGCTGTTGGAGTGTGAGCAAAGTAACATTTATGAAGGGATTCAGGGAAACCGGCAGGCCGGACTTGAGTCCTGGAGATGGGAAGTACAGTGCCTGCACTCTGAAGGAGGGGTGTTAATGTTGCAGTTTAAAAACTGTAGTGTAAAGCACCCTTCTGGCAAGACAGTGATGGAGTGAATGATGGTGAAAGTTTTTCTTTTTCGGGCCACCCTGCCTTTGTGGGAATCGGCCAGTGTGTTAATAAAAATAAACTAACAATATAATGACTTGACACACCCGACACTAATAATGTAATGATTGGAGACACCAAACACTTATAATATAATGATCGGACACAACAGACACTAATATTGTAATGATTAGACACCAGACACTAATAGTGTAATGATTGGACACACCAAACACAAATATAATAACTGGACACACCAGACACTAATAAAGTAATCATTGGTAATACTCTAAACCTGTAGTTAGCTGCGGTCGCAATGTACACAACTAAAATTAAATATACTTGGGTTGGATTTGTGAAAGACCTGCCTAGTATGGGCCAACAGACCTACTGCAGTGATCCTCCTTTCTTATGTTCTTAAAACGTTTGGGAGTTATTACGAGTACGTCGTCCACGTAACGTAACCTATTTTTATGCTTGTATGTATTTATAATATTTGCCAAGACCGGAGTCCTGACACGGGTCTTAATCTTGCGATGACCTGTCTCTGGCTCCCGAAGGAGAATGGGTTCTACAATGATGCAACGTATGCTGCTCAAGCACTCTTCTGGTCAGTTCATCTGGTGCATCTCATAAGCGACAACACCGTATGTATTCGTAACTGTGGACACTAACGAGGAGGAGGACATGTCGTTATCACGGGCAACAGCTTTTCTGGTTCGTTGACTCTATGGTACACTAGTGTAGCCGCAGTCAACTCTGGGTTTTCTTCGGGAGGGAACATCTGGAGTATCTCAGTAACTTTGCATTCCAGATGATAGTGTGTTAAGGGGCGCTGGACAGCGTGCTGTCCTTGTCTACCATCATCTCGGCTCTGGGAAAGCCCAAACGAAGCCGATGGATGGAGATACATTGCGCTCTGGACCAGCTTTTATGATTTAGAGGGGGTTCTCTCCGAGTCGCTGCTCGGTACCACTTCTGAGATGAGGTATCACCTAGGACCTCCCCCATAAGTTTCATTGCTCTGGCGGCTACCAGTTTCGTCTGTCGTAGGCTGATGTGGACAATAATCCCAACATGTGTATAATCTGTTGCTGCCTTGGCTGCATAATCTGCCGCCTCATTTCCCCGGATGTCAGCATGGCTGGGGATCCAGTTCAATGTCGATCTGTTACCCTGAGCATGTAAGGCTGTCATTATACACAGAATCGATGTAATGAGGTGAACATTGTCCTGTGGTTGGGGATGGGAGAGGGCACTGATTGCAGAGGTGAAGTCAACATGTATGACAGGTCGGAGTCGATGTCGTAGGGCATGTGACAATGCCTACTGAATCGCCACCAGCTCAGCTTGAAGGATCGTGCAGTGGTCAGGGAGTCGCCAGCCTTGTGTGTGACCATTGTGGTACAGTCCAGCTGCTGCTCTCTTCCTGTCAGGGTCGACAGAACCATTTGTGAAATACACTGCACATGTGCCTCCCTCTGCCAGTGCCATGCTTGTCTCAGCATGATTGCTGAGGGTGTCTTGACTGCAGAGACGAGGTAGGTAAACCATACCCCGGCCGAGATTGAACCCGCGGTCAGAGAGTCTCAAAACTCCAGCCCGTCGCGTTAGCCACTAGTTGTGAGACTCTCTGACCGCGGGTTCAATCCCGGCCGGGGTATGGTTTGTTTGCAATCATGTCATTACGATTTCGTGAGTCACGAGGTAGGTAGTTGCATGACGCAAACATCGGCCGAATCTGGGCGCCAGGGAGGTGGTGAATGATACCCAGCAACAGGAAGGTCACAACTCTTCTCAAGGAGTAGTTGTATAGGCAGCAGCTTTCGCCCAGCAGCACAAAACGAACGAATCCAGGAGTAGTCCGTGAAGAGAGTTGGAAATTGTATCATGGTTGCCAATATCCGTCTTCTCAGTGGGGTACCTTGCTGCCGGTGCAGAATCGTGGCTACTTTGCAGGCGTTAATGTATCTTACTCCGTCAGCCAGGGAAGGAAGCCGGGCCTCAAATCTGAGACATACTGTGTTAGTCCAGATGGGAGCCCCAAGCATAGTTCTTATAGCCTGGTTTTGTACGACGCCACCCTTTGCCTGCTCTGTGGAAAGAGATGAGCCAACACCGGTGCACCGTAGTTATTGAGCGAGCGCACAGCTTATAAATAGTACAAGCGAAGTACTTCTTTGCTCGCCCCTGCACGGTACCTCGTCATTTCTCTCATGACGTTGAGTCTGAGTAGAGCACGGGACCTGACATACTCGGCCTGTTTCTGAAAGGTCTGCTTTTTATCAATGTAGATTCCCAAGTATAGGTAGGAGCCTGTCCACTCAAGTTCTATATCCTGGATACGTAATCTATTCACAGGATCTGGTCCCTTGAACATCATTGCAAGAGATTTCTCGGAGATCTTGAGGCCTAGTTCCTTGCAAGACTGCGTTATTAGGTCCAAAGCTCTCTGGGCCTGTCGCTCCAAATTGTCTTTCCCATTCACTACGATTGCAAGATCATCAGCATAGCTGAGCAGCTGTGTACCACTATGAAAGGGAAGGCTCATAAGTTCCTGCATAAGGACGTTAAACAGGGTAGGACTGAGCACACCTCCTTGTGGCGTGCCGTTTTCCAGGATTTTAAAGGAAGAGTAGTGTCCCTGAAAGCTGACACAGGCCTGTCTGTCCCTAAGGTAGGATTCTATCCAGGCCAGGAGGCGCCCTTTGATCCCCTTCCGAGCTAGTATTGCTAGAATTGCTTTGGGATGACTAGCTCAACTGCCTTCTCGAGGTTGAGTTAGATGACGATACTAGATTTCTTGTTACTATCAGCAATCTGGCTTAGTAGGGAGGTTATGCACTCTGCTGTACCCATTCCTTCGCTGAAGCCAAATATGTGATGATGAGGCAGTCCAAGTTTCCATAGGAGGCGGTTTAACACCATCCTCTCAGCAGTCTTGGCTAAATAGCTGGTCAGCGATATGGGTCTCATACTTCCAGGGTTCTTGGACTTTGGAACTGGTACAATGGTAGCCTTCTTCCAAGCGTCTGGGAGTGTCCCAGTCCTCCACGATTTGTTTGTGATATCTAGTATGGCCTCCCATCCACTCTGACCAGCCCGTGCAACCATGGAGTACATGACACCATCGATGCCCGGGGCAGTGTCACTTGTGTTCTTAATGGCACGTCGGAGTTCCAAGTCTGTGAGGTCTTCATCAGTCACATCTTCAGATTCACATGCAGCTTGTATCGTTAACTGGCGTTGTGACAGAAGATCCGACTGTATATTCTGGATGTTCTGTGAGAGCTGAGTAAAAGCTCCCCTGGAAGTGAAGAGCTCCATTAGTTTCTCAGCTTCCTGGGATGGGTTCGGGAGTGCTGGTGACCTCGACTTGCTTTTGCCAGTTTCGATGTTAAGCTTGTCCCATATCTCAGATAAGGTGGTGTGATGCCCGAATGTTGAGCACCACTCAGCCATTTCTCAGTTTTTACTCTGAGAGAGAGACTCTGCGGGCTGCACAATGGCTCTCAAAGTATTCCTGTTCTCTGCTCTAGGGTTACGCCTGTGTAACTTCCTGAAAGAGTTGATGCGGTGGTTCTGCTCCCGCACCTCGTCGTTGTAGAACCACCAGTCTCTTTCGTGAGTGCGTCCTGCGGACTTCTTTGGAATGGCGCACTCTGCTTCCTGGATGAGAACAGTGATTTGCTCCTGTTCAGCCGTGTCACGGACTTCGGATAGAGTGTATGTGGACCACCAGCCATGAAGATAATCCTGGAACTCCTTCCAGTTGGCCCTCTTTACGTCCCATCTGGGAGGCACCACAACTGTGGGGGGCCTGTTGATGTTGAAGGTGGTGATCACTGCAAAATGGTCACTGACATGGTTAGGATGAGTTTCCCATGTGGCTCCCGCTACGAGTTGTCTTGTCCCGAAGGTAAGGTCGAGGCAGCCGCCCAACAGGTGTCTGGGGTCTCCATTGTTTAGCAACTTTACCTATGGAATATCGTGTAGGAGCATTGCTATGTGTCTGCCAGCAGCATTGGTTGCTGAGAGTGCAGCATTGGGTGATGTTCGTTGAAATCTCCACCCACAATAATACACTCAGTGCGTGCTAGTGAGAGGAGCTCTGCAATGCCGAGGGTGTGTCTTGGGTTCTTGTAAATGTTATAGAAGGTAATGGGCGCCTCAGGTATGTGTGCAAGGATGGCCTGTACCTCAACATCCTCCCCACAGTCCACAGGGCTGACTATAACCTCGTGAGGTATTGCATCTGATACGAATACAGCTGTGCCTCTGCAGTGAACGCTCGCATCCATGCGACGAAAATACCCAGTAAAACCGAGGAGTCTTGGGCACATAGCTGGGACAGAGTTTCTTGTAGCAAGACGATGTCAACCCGATCCCGAATTACTGCCTCCAGCAGGAGGTGCTGTAGAACCTTGTAGGACCTTGCCTCAAGGTTCTACAATGGAACATTGTAGGATTTGCAGGGTGTGATTTGGTACGGAAGTTATTCCATCGCTTTTGTTTCCTGAGCTGGGGACTGAGCCCTGCTCGCTCTGAGAACCTGCAAATTCATGGCGTCCACCGTCTCCTTTTCGGTCAGTAAGCACACTCTCAAGAGCGTACTGACCATCTGCCGAAATACGCTCTGTTGTTCCGTGGAGTTGATTGTGTTGCAAATATTATCCGTGAACGCCTTGGTGAGTGCTACGAGATCTTCCATGGTGAGGGCCTGCGTTGGCATTGGTTTCGAAGCAATGGATATTGTCTGGGCTGTGGTCTTTAGGGGCTACTGAGGGTTGGATTTCTTTATGGTGTGCACCGATGTCTGTTGCTGTATACCAGGTTGGGTAGCCGGCATCTGCTGGTGAGGTGCCAGGGGAGCCTGCAAAGTGACTGTGCTGGGCAAGGAGTGCCTGTGTTGTCGTGTTATTACCGGTGGGGGCTCGTGTAGTGCCGTCTGCTGATCGCGTTGACCAGATGTTCCCTGTTGACGCCTCTTGTTCCTTTTGTTTTTGTTTCTTCGTTGAGGTAGAGGGGCAGGAGGCTCCTGTCCATGACGCCTGGTTGAAGCTTCGAGGGTTGAGAATTATTGGGCATTCAGTAAGAGTGACCTGATGAAAAGTCTGCAGTATGGCAGGGTTCTCTGCACCCATCGTCTGCTGAGAGTGATGATCTGCCGTAATCTGCTGCCGAGTTGTTGGCGTCTTCAAGGCTCCTTGAATTCTGGCGAGCCTCTCGGGGCATCGAGGATTCCTGGCATGGTGTGTCTGCCTGCAGTTCGGGCATTGTGGAGTGGGTGGCGATGCATTTTTCAGCTTGGTGATGCATTCCTCTGTAGTGTGGCACTGGCTGCAGGCACCGCAGATTACTCTGTTCGGGCAGAGTGCACCCAACGAAATGGTTCGCTGTTTCAAGTGTCTGGGGGCCCAAAATTGTTCAACTGCCTCCCAGCATACATAAGGGCTTTACCAATAGACCCCTGGCTGTCTTCAAGACGGTACTGGACAGGTACCTAAGGTCAGTACCTGACCAACCGGGCTGTGATTCATACGTCAGTTTGCTGCGGCCAGCAGTAACAGCCTGCTTGATAAGACCTTGATCCACCATGAGGCCTAGTCTCAGACCGATCCGAGGGGACTTTCACCCCCGAAACGCTCTCCAGGTAAACTCCAGTTATACCGGACACTAATAATATAATGAACGGACACACCAGACTCTAATGTAATGATTGGGCACATCAGACACTAATAATGTAATGATTGGGCACACCAGACACTAATAATGCAATGATTGGACACACTAGACACTAATAATGTAATGATTAGACACACCAAACACTGATGATGTTATGACTAGACACATTGTCACACAGCTTAATGTTTCAAAGTTCAGGACACACCATCACTCTGCTGTATGTTCCAGAAAGTCTTAGCACACCATCACACTACAGTATGTTGTAGAAGGTTTCAGCCCACCATCATACTACATGTTGTAGAAGGTTTCAACACACCGTCACACTATAATATGTTGTAGAAGGTTTCAGCACACCATCACACTACAGTATGTTGTAGAAGGTTTCAACGCACCATCACACTATAGTATGATGTACTATAGTGTGATGTACTATAGTATCATACTACAGTATGTTGTACATGCCTCATACACCAGCTCATCACCAAGAATTAACAGGGCAGCAGGTTATGCTGTCTATCTTATTGGTCATGGTAATCATAGTTACTGCTTTGTTGGGGTCGCATGTGGCCCCAAACACTGAAGGATCTACTGTAGCTATGTTGCAGTTGCTTGTACTCACTACACCAGTTTGCTGACCTACAGATTAATAGTAAGTGGAGAGAGAGGGAGAGAGAGAGAGAGAGAGACAGAGAGAGAGAGAGAGAGAGAGTGAAAGAGAGAGAGAGAGACAGAGACAGAGACAGAGACAGAGACAGAGACAGACAGACAGACAGACAGAGGCAGAGACAGAGAGAGAAGAAGAGGGAATGTCCATATATTTGTAGATTAAAAAAAATATTAATAATATGAATATAGATAATTAAATAATATTTTATGTTTCAAAATACAAAATAAATGTCAAATGTCGAAAACGTATATTATCTAGTTTATAAAGTAAGTTTTCTGAAACCATTATATATAATGTTTTCGAGTTTATGGGTGTGTTATGGAAGAAATATTAAAAACACGTGTTTACATAAATAAACATCTTTTCAAGTATCATAAATAATAATGGTATAGAAAGTGTTAATAATTAAATATATGCGTCAGGTTTATTATGTTCGTATGTTGAGTAAATTACTTACGTACCTGACCACCTCAACTATATTAAATACTTCTCAGTAAGTGTGGGGGGAGAGAGGAGGGATGTCCTCACAGGTCACTACACTCCACCACTCTTACAGTAGGGGTGTCCCCACAGGTCACTACACTCCACCACTCTTACAGTAGGGGTGTCTTCACAAGTCACTACACTCCACCACTCTTACAGTAGGGGTGTCCTCACAGGTCACTACACTCCACCACTCTTACAGTAGGGGTGTCCTCACAAGTCACTACACTCCACCTCTCTTACAGTAGGGGTGTCCTCACAGGTCACTACACTCCACCACTCTTACAGTAGGGGTGTCCTCACAGGTCACTACACTCCACCACTCTTACAGTACGGGTGTCCTCACAAGTCACTACACTCCACCACTCTTACAGTAGGGGTGTCCTCACAGGTCACTACACTCCACCACTCTTACAGTAGGGGTGTCCTCACAGGTCACTACACTCCACCACTCTTACAGTAGGGGTGTCCTCACATGTCACTACACTCCACCACTCTTACAGTAGGGGTGTCCTCACAGGTCACTACACTCCACCACTCTTACAGTAGGGGTGTCCTCACAGGTCACTACACTCCACCACTCTTACAGTAGGGGTGTCCTCACATGTCACTACACTCCACCACTCTTACAGTAGGGGTGTCCTTACAGGTCACTACACTCCACCACACTTACAGTAGGGGTGTCCTCACAGGTCACTACACTCCACCACTCTTACAGTAGGGGTGTCCTCACAGGTCACTACACTCCACCACTCTAACAGTAGAGGTGTCCTCACAGGTCACTACACTCCACCACTCTTACAGTAGGGGTGTCCTCACAAGTCACTACACTCCACCACTCTTACAGTAGGGGTGTCCTCACAGGTCACTACACTCCACCACTCTTACAGTAGGGGTGACCTCACAGGTCACTACACTCCACCACTCTTACAGTAGGGGTGTCCTCACAAGTCACTACACTCCACCACTCTTACAGTAGGGGTGTCCTCACAGGTCACTACACTCCACCACTCTTACAGTAGGGGTGACCTCACAAGTCACTACACTCCACCACTCTTACAGTAGGGGTGTCCTCACAGGTCACTACACTACACCACTCTTACAGTAGGGGTGTCCTCACAGGTCACTACACTCCACCACTCTTACAGTAGGGGTGTCCTCACAAGTCACTACACTCCACCACTCTTACAGTAGGGGTGTCCTCACAGGTCACTACACTCCACCACTTTTACAGTAGGGGTGTCCTCACAGGTCACTACACTCCACCACTCTTACAGTAGGGGTGTCCTCACATGTCACTACACTCCACCACTCTTACAGTAGGGGTGTCCTCACAGGTCACTACACTCCACCACTCTTACAGTAGGGGTGTCCTCACAGGTCACTACACTCCACCACTCTTACAGTAGGGGTGTCCTCACATGTCACTACACTCCACCACTCTTACAGTAGGGGTGTCCTTACAGGTCACTACACTCCACCACTCTTACAGTAGGGGTGTCCTCACAGGTCACTACACTCCACCACTCTTACAGTAGGGGTGTCCTCACAGGTCACTACACTCCACCACTCTTACAGTAGAGGTGTCCTCACAGGTCACTACACTCCACCACTCTTACAGTAGGGGTGTCCTCACAAGTCACTACACTCCACCACTCTTACAGGAGGGGTGTCCTCACAGGTCACTACACTCCACCACTCTTACAGTAGGGGTGTCCTCACAGGTCACTACACTCCACCACTCTTACAGTAGGGGTGTCCTCACAAGTCACTACACTCCACCACTCTTACAGTAGGGGTGTCCTCACAGGTCACTACACTCCACCACTCTTACAGTAGGGGTGTCCTCACAGGTCACTACACTCCACCACTCTTACAGTAGGGGTGTCCTCACATGTCACTACACTCCACCACTCTTACAGTAGGGGTGTCCTCACAGGTCACTACACTCCACCACTCTTACAGTAGGGGTGTCCTCACAGGTCACTACACTCCACCACTCTTACAGTAGGGGTGTCCTCACATGTCACTACACTCCACCACTCTTACAGTAGGGGTGTCCTCACAGGTCACTACACTCCACCACTCTTACAGTAGGGGTGTCCTCACAGGTCACTACACTCCACCACTCTTACAGTAGGGGTGTCCTCACAGGTCACTACACTCCACCACTCTTACAGTAGGGTTGTCCTCACAGGTCACTACACTCCACCACTCTTACAGTAGGGGTGTCCTCACAGGTCACTACACTCCACCACTCTTACAGTAGGGGTGTCCTCACAGGTCACTACACTCCACCACTCTTACAGTAGGGGTGTCCTCACATGTCACTACACTCCACCACTCTTACAGTAGGGGTGTCCTCACATGTCACTACACTCCACCACTCTTACAGTAGGGGTGTCCTCACATGTCACTACACTCCACCACTCTTACAGTAGGGGTGTCCTCACATGTCACTACACTCCACCACTCTTACAGTAGGGGTGTCCTCACATGTCACTACACTCCACCACTCTTACAGTAGGGGTGTCCTCACATGTCACTACACTCCACCACTCTTACAGTAGGGGTGTCATCACAGGTCACTACACTCCACCACTCTTACAGTAGGGGTTTCCTCACAGGTCACTACACTCCACCACTCTTACAGTAGGGGTGTCCTCACATGTCACTACACTCCACCACTCTTACAGTAGGGGGTGTCCTCACAGGTCACTACACTCCACCACTCTTACAGTAGGGGTGTCCTCACAGGTCACTACACTCCACCACTCTTACAGTAGGGGTGTCCTCACAGGTCACTACACTCCACCACTCTTACAGTAGGGGTGTCCTCACAGGTCACTACACTCCACCACTCTTACAGTAGGGGTGTCCTCACAGGTCACTACACTCCACCACTCTTACAGTAGGGGTGTCCTCACATGTCACTACACTCCACCACTCTTACAGTAGGGGTGTCCTCACATGTCACTACACTCCACCACTCTTACAGTAGGGGTGTCCTCACATGTCACTACACTCCACCACTCTTACAGTAGGGGTGTCCTCACATGTCACTACACTCCACCACTCTTACAGTAGGGGTGTCCTCACATGTCACTACACTCCACCACTCTTACAGTAGGGGTGTCCTAACAAGTCACTACCCTCCACCACTATGACATGAGGGGTGTCCTCACAGGTCATTACCCTCCACCACTCTTACAGTAGGGGTGTCATCGCAGGTCACTACACTCCACCACTCTTACAGGAGGGGTGTCATCGCAGGTCACTACCCTCCACCACTCTTACAGGAGGGGTGTCCTCACAGGTCTCTACCCTCCACCACTCTCACAGTAGGGGTGTCCTCGCAGGTCACTACCTTCCACCACTCTTACCGGAGGGGTGTCCTCACAGGTCACTACCCTCACCACTCATACAGGAGGGGTGTCATCGCAGGTCACTACACTCCACCACTCTTACAGGAGGGGTGTCATCGCAGATCACTACACTACACCACTCTTACAGGAGGGGTGTCCTCACAGCTCTCTACCCTCCACCACTCTCACAGTAGGGGTGTCCTCGCAGGTCACTACCCTCCACCACTCTTACAGGAGGGGTGTCCTCACAGGTCACTACACTCCACCACTCTCACAGAAAGGATGTCCTTACAAGTCATTACCCTCCACCACTCTGACAGGAGGGGTGTCCTCACAAGTCACTACACTCCACCACTCTCACAGGAGGGGTGTCCTCACAAGTCATTACACTCCGCCACTCTGACAGGAGGGGTGTCCTCGTAAGTCACTACACTCCACCACTCTCACAGGAGGGGTGTCCTCGTAAGTCACTACCCTTCACCCCTCTCACAGGAGAGGTGTTCTCACAAGTCACTACCCTCCTCCACTCTCACAGGAGGGGTGTCCTCACAAGTCACTACCCTCCACCACTATGACAGGAGGGGTGTCCTCACAAGTCACTACCCTCCACCACTCTGACAGGAGGGGTGTCCTCACAAGCCACTACCCTCCACCACTCTGACAGGAGGGGTGTCCTCACAAGTCACTACCCTCCACCACTCTGACAGGAGGGGTGTCCTCACAAGCCACTACCCTCCACCACTCTGACAGGAGGGGTGTCCTCACAAGTCACTACCCTCCACCACTCTCACGTCAACACTAACCATTCTGCTGTCAGACAGGTTGATACACTAAGCTATTTCTGTGTCAAGAAAACATACACCCAGGAACACATTTCATACAATATTCGTCTTTTGGTACTTAATCTGTGAGAGGTGCTTAAGTACACTGTGTGGTGTGGACGTGGGGCTTTCTGGGTATGTATACTTTTATATTGTTGTGGAAATTTCACGTTTTAGACATGTTTAAAACTGTGTTTCATTAGTCTTGTTTCATTAGTGTGGTGGCCTGGTGGTTAACGCTCTCGCTTCACACGGTGAGGGCCTGGGTTCGATTCCCAGCCAGAGTAGAAACATTGGACGTGTTTCTTTCCACCTGTTGTCTATGTTCCCCATCAGTAAAATGTGTACCTGGGTGTTAGTCGACTGGTGTGGGTCGCATCCTGGGACACTGACCTAAGGAGGCCTGGTCACAGACTGGGCCGCGGGGGCGTTGACCCCCGGAACTCTCTCCAGGTATCCAGGTAAATCCAGACCTGGACTTATTCTTTGTAAGTAGGTAATTAACTTACGTTTTAGTAACTTACGCTTTCAGCATAATCCAGATTTAGAGTCTGGATTATGCTGAAATGTGTTCTGGGATGCGACAAATTTTTTCATACAAAGCTGTTATTCTATAAGAAATTCATTAACAAAAAAAAAAAAAAAAAAAACGAGACGTCATGATGTTGTGACTTCTCTAGACTCGTGTTGAAGCTAGTATTATAATATTCAAACTATGAACTGTTGTCTGGCGAAAATAGCAATTAGAGAAATTATAACATGGAGTTTCGATAGGAGTCTGATAATAATTGTTACAGTTAGATTCCATAGTTTCATTTTACTATCTAGACTCTGAGTTTGCTAAGACAATGTTAAGGAAAAAATCCTGTTTCATTTTACAATGAATAAGTGTTAGCGTGATAAGTATGTCACCTTAGCATGTTAGAAATGTTTACAGGTAATAGGGGACATTATTAGTCTAAGTACAAGTGAATTTAGGTTAAACTAATTATGTCTGAAGACAATTACCAGGAAATTTATGAAATGAATATATACATACAAGAGATACAAGAGTACAGAGACAATGTGAAACAGACCAAGGAAGAGGCGCTTCCACCATGAACACTCGTTTACACGACCATGAACACTCACTTATATAACCATGAACTCTCGCTTACACAACCATGAACACTCGTTTACACGACCATGAACACTCACTTATATAACCATGAACTCTCGCTTACACAACCATGAACACTCACCTATATAACCATGAACTATCGCTTACACAACCATCAACACTCGCTTACACAACCATGAACACTCACTTATATAACCATGAACTCTCGCTTACACAACCATGAACACTCGCTTACACAACCATGAACACTCACATAACCATGAACACTCACTTACATAACCATGAACACTCGCTTACACAACCATGAACACTCACATAACCATGAACACTCACTTACATAACCATGAACACTCGCTTACACAACCATGAACACTCACATAACCATGAACACTCACTTACATAACCATGAACACTCGCTTACACAACCATGAACACTCACTTATATAACCATGAACTCTCGCTTACACAACCATGAACACTCGCTTACACAACCATGAACACTCACATAACCATGAACACTCACTTACATAACCATGAACACTCGCTTACACAACCATCAACAGTCACACAACCATGAACACTCACTTACATAATCATGAACACTCGCTTACACAACCAAGAACACTCGCTTACATAACCATGAACATTCACACAACCATGAACACTCGCTTACACAACCAAGAACACTCGCTTACATAACCATGAACATTCACACAACCATGAACATTCACACAACCATGAACACTCACTTACATAATCATGAACACTCGCTTACACAAAAATGAACACACAAAACCATGAACACTCACTTACATAATCATGAACACTCGCTTACACAACCACGAACACTCGCTTACATAACCATGAACATTCACACAACCATGAACACTCACTTACATAACCATGAACACTCACTTACATAACCATGAACGCTAGCTTACACAACCATGAACACTCATACAACCATGAACACTCACTTACATAACCATGAACGCTCGCTTACACAACCATGAACACTCATACAACCATGAACACTCACATAATCATGAACACTCGCTTACACAACCAAGAACACTCGCTTACATAACCATGAACACTCGCTTACACAACCATCAACAGTCACACAACCATGAACACTCACTTACATAATCATGAACTCTCGCTTACACAACCATGAACACTCGCTTACACAACCATGAACACTCACATAACCATGAACACTCACTTACATAACCATGAACACTCGCTTACACAACCATCAACAGTCACACAACCATGAACACTCACTTACATAATCATGAACACTCGCTTACACAACCAAGAACACTCGCTTACATAACCATGAACATTCACACAACCATGAACACTCGCTTACACAACCAAGAACACTCGCTTACATAACCATGAACATTCACACAACCATGAACACTCGCTTACACAAGCATGAACACTCGCTTACACAACAATGAACACTCACACAACCATGAACACTCGCTTACACAACCAGGAACACTCGCTTAAACAACCATGAACACTCGCTTACACACCCATGAACACTCGCTCACACAACCATGAACACTCACAAAACAATGAAGACTCACTCAAAAATGAAAACTCGCTTGCACAACCACGAACACTCGTTTACATAACTATGAACACTCACCTACACAACCATTAACACTCACGTACACAACCTTAAAAACTGACATACAGAACCATGAACCCTCACTTACACAACCATGAACACTCGCTTACAATACTATGAAAACTCATGTACACAACCATGAGCACTCACTTACACAACCATGGACACTTACACAACCATGAACCCCTCACTTACACAACCAGGAACTCTCGCTTACACAACCATGAACACTCGCTTACACAGCCATGAACCCTCACTTACACAACCATGAACACAAACTTACACAACCATGAACATTCACTTACACAACCATGAACACTCACATAAGTATGAACACTCGCTTACACAACAATGAACACTCGCTTACACAACCATGAACACTTACACATGCATGAAACCTCACTTACACAACCTTGAACTCTCGGTTACACAACTATGAAAACTCGCTTACACATCCATGAACACTCGCTTGCACAACCATGAACACTCGCTTACACAGCCATGAAACCTCACTTAAACAACCTTGAACACTCGATTACACATCCATGAACACTCGCTTACACAACCATGAACACTCGCTTACACAACCATGAACATTCACTTACACAACCATGAACACTCGCTTACGCAACCATGAACACTCGCTTGCACATCTGTGAACACTCGTCTACACAACCATGAACACTCACTTACACAACCATGAACACTAACTTACACAACCATGAACACTCACACAACCATTAACACTCACTTACACAACCATGAACACTTTCTTACACAACCATGACCACTCACACAACCATGAACACTCACTTACACAACAATGAACACTCGCTTACACAACCTTGAACACTCGCCTACACAACCATGAACACTCACGTACACAATCATGTACACTTGCTTACACAACCACGAACACTCGCTTACACAACCATGAACACTCACTCAACCATGAACACTCGTTTACTCAACAATGAACACTCACTTAATCATGAACATTCGCTTACACAACCATCAACACTCACTCAACCATGAACACTCGCTTACACAACCATGAACACTCGCTTACACAACCATTAACTGTCGCTTACACAACCATTAACACTCGCTTACACAACCATGAACACTCGCTTACAATACCATGAACAATCGCTTACACAACCATGAACTCTCTCTTACACAACCATGAACACTCGCTTAAACAACCATGAACACTCGCTTACTCAACCATGAACTCTCGCTTACACAACCATGAACACTCGCTTATACAACCATGAACACTCGCTTACACAACCTTTAAGTGCCGCTTACACATCCATGAACACTCGCTTACGCAACCATGAACACTCGCTTACACAACCATGAACACTCGCTTACACAACCATGAACTATCGCTTACACACCCATGAACACTAGTTTACACAACCGTGAACACTCACACAACCATGGACACTTACACAACCATGACCCCTCACTTACACAACTATGAACACTCACACAGCCACGAACACTCGCTTGCACAACCATGAACACTCTCTTACACAACCATGAACATTCACTTACACAACCATGAACACTCACACAACCATGAACATTCACTTACACAACCATGAACACTCACACAGCCATGAACACTCGCTTACACAACCATGAACACTCACTCAACCATGAACACTCGCTTACACAACCATGAACACTCGTTTACACAATCATTAACACTCTTTTACACAATCATAAACACTCGCTTACATAACCATGAACACTCGCTTAAACAAGCATGAACCCTCGCTTACACAATTATGAACATTCGCTTATACAACTATGAACACTCGCTTAAACAACCATTAACTGTCGCTTACACAACCATGAACACTCGCTTACACAACCATGAACACTCGCTTACACAACCATGAAAACTTGCTTACACAACCATGAACTCTCGCTTACACAACAATGAACACTCGCTTACACAGCCATGAGCACTCGCTTACACAACCATGAACACTCGTTTACACAACCATGAACCCTCACTTACACAACCATGAATACTCACTTACACAACCATGAATATTCACTTACTCAACAATGAACACTCACTCAACCATGAACACTCGCTTACACAAAAATGAACACTCCCTTACACAACCATGAGTACTCACTTACACAACCATGTACACTTAAACAACCATAGACACTTACACAGCCATGAATCCTCACTTACACAACCATGAACTCTCGCTTACACAGCCATGAACCCTCGCTTACACATCCATGAACACTCACACGACCATGAACACTCGCTTACACAACCATGATCCCTCACGTACACAACCATGAACATTCGCTTACACAACTATGAACACTCGCTTATACAACCATGAACAGTCGCTTACACAACCATTAACTGTCGCTTACACAACCATGAACACTCGCTTACACAACCATGAACACTCGCTTACACAACCATGAACTCTCGCTTACACAACCATGAACACTCGTTTACATAACAATGAACACTCACACAACCATGTACACTTACGCAACCATGAACCCTAAGTTACACAACCATGAACTCTCACTTACACAACCATGAACACTCGTTTACACAACCATGAACACTCACTTACACAGCCATGGACACTTACACAACCATGAACCCTCACACAACCATGAACACTCGCTTACACAAAAAAGAACATTCACTTACACAACCATGAAGACTCACACAACCATGAACATTCACTTACACAACCATAAACATTCACACAACCATGAACACTCGCTTACACAACTATGAACACTCACTTACACAACCATGGACACTTACACAACCATGGACACTTCCACAAACATGAACCCTCACTTACACAACCATGAACTCTCGCTTACACAACCATGAACACTCGCTAACACATCCATGAATACTCGCTTACACAACCATGAACACTCACTTACACAACCATGAACACTCGCCTACACAGCCATGAACACTCGCTTACACAACCATGAACGCTCACACAACCTTAACACTCGCTTACACAACCATGAACACTCGCTTATGCAACCATGAACACTAACTTACACTACCATGAACACTCACTTACACAATTATGAACACTCTCTTACACAACCATGAACACTCACACAACCATGAACACTCATTTACACAACCATGAACACTAGCTTACACAACCTTGAACACTCGCTTACACAACCATGAACACTCACGTGCACAACCTTGTACACTTGCTTACACAACCATGAACACACGCTTACACAACCATTAACACTCGTTTTCTCAACCATGAACCCTCAACCATGAACACTCGCTTACACAACCATGAACACTCATTTACACAACCATGAACACTTGCTTACACAACCTTGAACACTCGCTTACACAACCATGAACACTCACGTGCACAACCTTGTACACTTGCTTACACAACCATGAACACTCGTTTACACAACCATTAACACTCGTTTTCTCAACCATGAACACTCGCTTACACAACCATGAACACTCGCTTACACAACCATTAACACTCTCTTACACAATCATGAACACTCGCTTACAAAACCATGAACACTCGTTTACACATCCATGAACACTCGTTTACTCAACCATGAACACTCACTTACTCAACCATGAACACTCGCTTACACAACCATGAACACTCGCTTACACAACCGTTAACTGTCGCTTACACAATCATGAACACTCGCTTCCACAACCATGAACACTTGCTTACACAACCATGACCACTCGCTTACGCAACCAAGAACACTCGCTTACACAACTGTGAACACTTTTACACATCCATGAACACTCACTTACACAACCATGAGCACTAACTTACACAACCATGAACACTCGCTTACACAACCATGAACACTCACGTGCACAACCTTGTACACTTGCTTACACAACCATGAACACTCGCTTACACAACCATTAACACTCTCTTACACAATCATGAACACTCGCTTACAAAACCATGAACACTCGTTTACACAACCATGAACACTCGTTTACTCAACCATGAACACTCACTTACTCAACCATGAACACTCGCTTACACAACCATGAACATTCGCTTACACAACCGTTAACTGTCGCTTACACAACCATGAACACTCGCTTCCACAACCATGAACACTCTCTTACACAACCATGAGCACTCGCCTACGCAACCAAGAACACTCGCTTACACAACTGTGAACACTTTTGCACAACCATGAACACTCGCTTACACAACCATTAACACTCTCTTACACAATCATGAACACTCGCTTACAAAACCATGAACACTCGTTTACACAACCATGAACACTCGTTTACTCAACCATGAACACTCACTTACTCAACCATGAACACTCGCTTACACAACCAAGAACACTCGCTTACACAACTGTGAACACTTTTGCACATCCATGAACACTCACTTACACAACCATGAGCACTAACTTACACAACCATGAACACTCACTTACACAACCATGAACACTCACTTACACAACCATGAACACTCTCTTACACAACCATGAACACTCACGCAACCATGAACACTCATTTACACAACCATGAACACTCGCTTACATAGCCTTGAACACTCGCTTACACAACGATGAACACTCACGTACACAACCAGGAACACTTGCTTACACAACCATGAACACTCGCTTACACAAAAATGAACACTCGCTTACACAACCATGAACACTCGTTTACTCAACCATGAACACTCACTTACTCAACCATGAACACTCGCTTACACAACGATGAATACTCGCTTACACAACCATGAACTCTCGCTTACACAACGATGAACAGTCGCTTACACAACCATGAACACTCTCTTACACAACCATGAACACTCGCTTACACAACCATGAACACTCGTTTACTCAACCATGAACACTCTCTTACACAACCGTGAACTCTCGCTTGCACAACCATGAACACTCGCTTACAAAACCATGAACACTCTCTTACACAACCATGAACACTGGCTCACACAACCATGAACACTCGTTTACTCAACCATGAACACTCACTTACTCAACCATGAACACTCGCTTACACAACCATGAACACTCGCTTACACAACCATTAACTGTCGCTTACACAACCATGAACACTCGCTTATACAACCATGAACTCTCGCTTACACAACCATGAACACTCGCTTGCACAACCATGAACTCTCGCTTACACAGCTATGAACTCTCGCTTGCACAACCATGAACACTCGCTTACACAACCATGAACTCTCGCTTACACAACCATGAACTCTCGCTTACACAACCATGAACACTCGCTTACACAACCATGAACTCTCGCTTACACAACCATGAACACTCGCTTACACAACCATTAACTGTCGCTTACACAACCATGAACACTCGCTTATTCAACCATGAACACTCGCTTACACAACCATGAACTCTCGCTTACACAGCTATGAACACTCGCTTACACAACCATGAACTCTCGCTTACACAGCTATGAACACTCGCTTGCACAACCATGAACTCTCGCTTACACAACCATGAACTCTCGCTTACACAACCATGAACACTCGCTTGCACAACCCTGAACACTCGCTTATGCAGTGTATACTGACATTGCATACTGACACTGTATACTGACATTGTGTACTGACAGTGGATACTGACATTGTATACTGACATTGCATACTGACACTGTATACTGACATTGTGTACTGACAGTGGATACTGACATTGTATACTGACATTGCATACTGACACTGTATACTGACATTGCATACTGACACTGTATACTGACATTGCATACTGACACTGTATACTGACATTGCATACTGACACTGTATACTGACATTGTATACTGACATTGTATACTGACACTGTATACTGACGTTGTATAATGCCACTGCATACTGACACTGTATACTGTCATTATATACTGACATTGTATACTGACATTGTGTGTGATGAATTATTTTTAAAACCGACAAGTTGAAGATTTGAGACACTTATGCAACATATGGGAATCTTTATTGAATAAACCTTTAGCCACACAGTGGCTTCATCAGTCCAATACAAATCAGAAATTTGTAAGGAGAGAAGTTTGAGGTAATCAGTCCCTCAGCCTGGAGTCGATGTGTTCAGTCCATCAATCTTGTAGAATGTACAGCATAGGGCCGTAGACGTGGCTTATATACTGTAGTCAGGTGAGGCGAAGCAGGAGGAGGCGGGGTCATAGTGGTACCATCCACTAGTCGAAGTAGGTCTTCGTCCTAAGGTTGGATAAGTGTTGAAGAAGTGTTTGTTACCAAGATCCCATGATGTTGCAGTGTCTGACAGATGAGATGAATGGTTTTGAAAACCGACAAGTTGAAACCATTCATCACATCTATTAGACACTGCAATCTTCCTGATATTTCTGTCTCCTGTAAGATTCCTTAAGCTTAAGTTTGATATTTGCAATTTCTCTGACCAGTGCCTCCCTTCGTATTTCAGATATACTGGTCTCTCTCAGCAGATTTGTGATTCTTCACCTTTGCCTCTATAGGGACCGCCTCCCTCTTTCTAGTTTACATCTCTTTCATTTTTTTGTAATTAAAGAATTTGCCTTTAGCACACCACAAGTGCCAGAGTTAATTCTTTCTAGGCAAAAGTTCGGTTCTCTGTTTAGGATAAATTCCCAGCTTGTTTCAAAGGACATTGTTGACTTATTCCCAATGTATATGTTACTGAAGTTGAATTTGGTGAAGAAACCCTCATAATATTTCACATTTTGATGGTCAGGATCCCTGTGCATACATGTCTGTACCTCTTATGTTGTGATCTGATGTATTGTCTTTGATACGGTTAAACAGTGGAACATTGGTTGTTAAACTTAATTCGTTCTAGATGTCGGTTCTACAACAAAAATGGCAGACAGCCAAACCATTTTTTTTCATAACAAGTAATGTAAGTAGAATTAATTCTTTCTTGACCAAAAATGAGGGTATAATAGTTTATTAATAATAATGTACTAAGTACTACATAAAACAATGTATAAAATTATACAGCTCACAGAAACTGTAAAAATGAAATACTTTACAATAAATGGAAATTTAACTGCCTCTTACTTGTCAGAGAAGACCCAATGACAAAATTTAAGCGGCTTCAAATCTTGCAGGAGGAAGTTGCTAGGCCTACATGTGAGAGAAAGGGTCTGCATGGTTGGTGTGCACAGTACTAAAAAAAATCCTGCAACCAAGTTTTTGGTTTCAAACAGTGACTTCGGGATGCATTTTCGTATGGTATTTATAGTTATATTCTCGTTTTCTTCGTTTCATTCGATAGAATGGACGATACGTTACAGAAATGGTGATAATTTTGAATGGTTTATTGGCTAAAACTAGCTTGAAAGTGAGCTCAATGTAGCGGAAATGTTCGATTTTTGCCGATGTTCAAATGTAAACAAATCATGTCATGTGTCCAATACATTTAAGAATGCGCTAATGTTATTTATACAAGTATTACAATTATGCAGTAGTCTGAATAACAGTAAATCTTCTATTTTTTGAGTCAAAAATAATTCAAAATGAATAGCAAGTGTTATATAAGAGGGGCCTGGAGACGTGACTACTGAACTGACAAAATGCTAATTTAGTTCCAGAAATGTCTGCATTGTTTATTCTCGACCCTATTTTGAAATTGGCTTTTGAATTTTGTGTGAAATTGGCTAAACTAATAATTTCAGATCAGTTTATTAGGTAGTTGAAATAGGTAAATGGGCAGCTTCTTGTACTCAGTAGACAGAATAAAAGGAATTTAGCGAAATTGCTATGAGTTTGGTCGACTGGAATAATGAAATTGGCTCAAAAGTGGGCGAAATCACCGATGCGTAAATACCGCCGAGATCGCTAACTTTGCGAGAGCGTAATTCCGTAAGTTTTTATTCAAATTTCGTACTTTTGGTTTCATTACCTTCACAAAATGCACAGCAAGAGCTCAAGATGTTTACAGAACACGCGTTAGTCACTAAACTGACTGAGACCCATGCTGTGGACTCTGGTGATCACGTGATCTGAGCGTTGTCTGTAGACAACCAAGACCAAGTATGAAAACCAGGACCGAATTACTTGTTCGAGAACCGATTTGCTCGACAACTAGTTCGTTCGACAACCGATGTTCCACTGTTTTCCATATCAGATCATCACTGTTAGTGAAGATCACTGAGATCCAGTGTATTAAATAGTTTGTTGGCTCAATTATTTGCTGGTTTAAGATGACTTTGTTGCATTACTAGCTCGTGTGTGTGTGAATTTTCATCTGAGCTGCCTCCTGATCTCTGCTAGAACATTATTTGCCACATTCCGCCAATTTAGGTGTCTTAATTTTAAATTTCCAGTAGCAAGATGTTTGGGGCAAGAGTTGGGAGATTTTTTAGACAGTGGCCAATTATCAAAAGCTGTTCCTGGAATTGCTGGGAAGTTCCACCCAGAGGCTTGTATACCCCCACAATGACAAGGTTTTGGTTTTCAGTCTTTACTGCCAAAATTTCAATTACATGATTTGAGGTGTTTAGTTGTTCTGAGCAAATGAACGACTCTGTGATGTATAGGCCAATCTTCCTTCCTTGTTGTCTGTTTGATCTGTCGCATCTGAATAGGTCATAACCTGGGATCCATATTCTGTTGTCAAAATGATCCTTTATGTGGGTCTCTGTGGAAGCTGCAAACATTGTGTTTGACTCTGTGAGCAGTCCCTCGATGAAAGGTATTTTGTTGTTTGTTTATGGATTTAGACCCTGTATGTTTACAAAGATAAATGTCATCATATTGATGGAATGTAAGGGGGCTTTGTTTGCAGGCATTAAAATCTGTTGGTTTAGAGTGAATGCCAATGACTGCCTCTCTACTACAGAGGTGTTTTCAGTAGGTATAGTTCTGTCATTTCTTGCCAGTTTTTTTTTCCTGACACTAAAAAGCTTCCATCTGTAGATTGGTTTGGGCTCCCCTCTTTCGTTTCCAATGGTCTAGGTGATTTGTATCATCTGGTCTCCTTTGAATGGTGTGCCTGACAATATATGTTGTAGCATTGTCTTTCATGAACTGACGAGTGACACTTTTCCTGGTGAAATAAATTACAAGAAGATGAAGAGTTGCATTCTCCTGTTGCTATGCGGGTGTGGCATTTTCTGGGATGCTCAGAAATGCACGTCCCTCCTGTTGTTCCAGATATACCATGCCTGCATATACCCAAGGCATAGAATTTGCATTCATTGATTTTCTGTTTGCTACATTTTTGTGGCTGCATTCTGTTCTGGTGCATTGTTTTCTGTCTCCCCACTGCCTACAGCTCTTGTACTAACATCAGTTCTTCCACCAATTTTTACCGGTAATGTGCCCCGTTGGCCTGGTGGCTAAAGCTCTCGCTTCACACGGCGAGAATCCGGGATCGATTCCCGGCGAGGGTAGAAAAATTGGGCGTGTTTCTGTACACCGGTTGTCTATGTTTCCCATCAGTAAAATGGGTACCTGGGTGTTAGTCTACTGGTGTGGGTTGCATCCTTGGACAAAATTGACCTAATTTGCCCGAAATGCTCAGCATAGCAAGCAGCTTTCTATATAGTAGTATGTCACTGATGTCAGCTATGGTCTGTATACCTTGTATATATACTTGCAGAAATAAAGATTATTAAATTATTAAATATTAACTGTCGGGGTTGTCTTGGGGTGAAGAAGTCACTCAGGGTTACATAGGGGTAAAGTCATACTCATGGTTACCTAAGGGTAAAATTAGATTTAGGTGACTCAGGTCTCCTGAGTCACTTGAGGACATCGATGAGAAGAAGAGAAGAATCCTTAACATTGCTTGATAGAATATAATATGAATCAACTCAGACTAACGTTGTTGCTGACGGTTGCGAAGGAAGCTTGGGATTACAGCAAATTATTCTTAAAATGAAATACCCCTGAAGGTCACGTTCAGAGTGTGCCTGCTCGTTGACTGGACATCCACATGACTAGGAATCTAGCAGAAAAAGATATCTTTGCTTTTGCTAAGAATGCAGCGCAACCAAAGTTGTAAACAAACTAGGGGATGAGGAGAATTAAAATATTTGATAGTTTTCAAAGCACAAGAGGAGTTTAAAACTACCACGGATGTTGAGGAAGGCCTGGACGCTAAACGTATAATAGCTATGAGAACTGCATAAAGTTCTTCTGAGAAAATATTGAGTTTATATGATCTTGCACAACACTGTCCGGGAACACTGCTGCAAACCCAACACTGGTATAAACCTTGGTAATAAATACCGACAAGTTGGTTTAGAAAGACACGTAAGCAAACACTATAACATATTTATTAGAAAACGTTTCGGTCCTGGGACCTTGATCCTCGGTCCCAGGACCGAAACGTTTTCTAATAAATATGTTATAGTGTTTGCTTACGTGTCTTTCTAAACCAACTCAACACTGTCAGAGGATTTAGAACCATCAGTGAAAACTACAATTGCATGAGAATGAGACGAGAAGTGGTAAGCAAAATGGGATCGACAAGCAACTGTAGGTATTCGAGCTTTCAGGCACGGCAGTGGAGAACAGACTACAATTGCCGGAACTTCTAGAGGGAGAAGAAGAAAGATTCAGGATGAGCATATAAAGGGGCAACTGAAGAGAAGCCAAGATGGAAGACGAAGAGAAAAGGGACGGAGTAAACAGGGGCGGCGAACAAATAATGGATTTCTAATAACGACTGTTACCAACTTGTATGCAGAACGACCAAGGTGGCCGTATCCTGGTGGCAAAAGCTCTCGCTTCACATGCTGAGGGTTCAGGTTCGATTCCCGGACCCTCAGCGGACCTGGGTAAACATCAAAATGGTATACAATACCGACAGGTTGTTAGGTAAGACACATATGCAACAGTTAGACAACTTTATTCCG
Source organism: Cherax quadricarinatus (assembly GCF_038502225.1). NCBI lineage: Eukaryota > Metazoa > Arthropoda > Malacostraca > Decapoda > Parastacidae > Cherax > Cherax quadricarinatus. The sequence continues at coordinate 21,893,108 of NC_091302.1, forward strand.
AAACGCTTCGCCTACACAGTAGGCTTCTTCAGTCGAATACAGAAAGTAGGCAGGAACAGTAGAGATGTGAAGACGATGTAATCAGTCCATCACCCTTAAAGTCGTAGAATTTGAGGTTGTCAGTCCCTCGGCCTGGAGAAGTTCAGTTCCATAGTCAGGAACTATCTGAGATAGTTCCTGACTATGGAACTGAACTTCTCCAGGCCGAGGGACTGACAACCTCAAATTCTACGACTTTAAGGGTGATGGACTGATTACATCGTCTTCACATCTCTACTGTTCCTGCCTACTTTCTGTATTCGACTGAAGAAGCCTACTGTGTAGGCGAAACGTTTCGGAATAAAGTTGTCTAACTGTTGCATATGTGTCTTACCTAACGGACCTGGGTAAGCATAGACAATAGGTCCTCCCAGACCTGTTGTCTATGTTCACCCATCAGTATAAAATGGTACTTGGGACTAAATTGACCTAATTTGCGAGAAATGCTCTGCTTTTCTTTGATAACAACTACGGTCTGAATACCATGTACATATACTTGTAGAAATACTGATATTATTATTATTATTATTATTATTATTATTATTATTATTATTATTATTATAAGAACATAAAAATGGAGGAACACTGCAGAAGGCCTACTGGCCCATACAGGGCAGGTCCTTATCAAAACGACCTCTACCCAAAGCTACCCAAGAATTAACTCCCGTACCCAATGACAATAATCAAACCCAGCCCCTCCCACTCATATATTTGTCCAATCTCTTCTTAAAGCTACCCAAGGTCCTAGCCTCTATCACCCCACTGTGAAGATTGTTCCACGCATCCACAACTCTGTTAGAAAACCAGTACTTACCTATGTCCTTTCTAAATCTAAATTTATCCAACTTAAATCCATTATTTCTGGTTCTTAGCTGGTTCGACACCCTCAATACCTTATTAATATCTCCTTTGTTTATGCCCGTTATCCACTTATACACCTCAATGATATCTCCTCATTGAAGAAACGTTTCGCCACACAGTGGCTTCATCAGTCCAATACAAAGTAAAAATGGGTTAGGAGAGTAGAAGTATGAGGTAATCAGTCCCTCAACCTGGATTCGATGTGTTCAGTCCATCACTCTTGTAGTAAGTGCAGCATAGGGCCAGAGAGGTGGCTTATATACTGCGGTGAGATGAGTTGAAGCAGGAGGAGGCGGGATCTTAGTGGGACGTGCCACTAGTGTAAGTAGGTCGTCGTCCAAAGGTTGGGCAAGTGTTGAAGTCTTTGTACCAAGATTCCATGATGTTGCAGTGTCTGACAGATGCGATGAATGGTTTTGAAAACCGACAAGTTGAAGAATTGAGACACTTATGCAACACATGGGAATCTTTATTGAAGAAACGTTTCGCCACACAGTGGCTTCATCAGTCCAATACAAAGTAAAAATAAAACTTTGTATTGGACTGATGAAGCCACTGTGTGGCGAAACGTTTCTTCAATAAAGATTCCCATGTGTTGCATAAGTGTCTCAATTCTTCAACTTGTCGGTTTTCAAAACCATTCATCGCGGATATCTCCTCTCATTCTACGTCTCTCCAGAGAGTGAAGATTTAAGGCTTTAAGTCTTTCATACGGGAGATTCCTTACACAGTAAATCATTTTAGTCATTCTTCTCTGTATGTTCTCTAATGAGTCTATATCCATCCTGTAGTAAGGAGACCAAAACTGAACAGCATAATCTAAATGAGGCATCACCAGTGATGTATAGAGCTGTAAAATAACTTTTGGGCTTCTGTTACTTATACTTCTTGAGATAAATCCAAGTAATCTGTTTGCCTTGTTGCGCACACTAAGGCACTGCTGTCTTGGCTTTAGGTTTCTGCTTACCATGACTCCCGAGTCCTTTTCACACTCTGTATGATGAAGCTCTACTTCACCTAGTTTATAGCTTCGAGGGTTATTTTCATTACCAAGGACCAGTACCTTACACTTATCCACATTGAAGTTCATCTGTCATTTTTCAGACCAAGACATTAATTTGTCTAAATCCTCCTGCAGTTCATTGCTCTCCTCCTCAGAATGAATCATACGGCCTATCTTTGTATCATCAGCAAACTTGCTCATGTCACTCGTAATCTCTTCATCAAGGTCATTAATGTAAATTATGAACAAGAGAGGGCCTAAAACTGATCCTTGCGGAACGCCACTAGTAACTAAGCCCCATTCTGATTTGAACTCATTAATGGAAACTCTCTGCTTTCTATTGGTAAGCCATGCCTCTATCCATGCTAGATTTTAATGTTCAATCCATGCTAGAACTTTACCTCCTATACCATGAGCTGCCACTTTTCTTAAAAGTCTCTTGTGAGGTACTCTATCGAAGGCTTTACTAAAATCCAAATAAACAATATCATATTCTTTATCACTGTCTACTGCCTCAAATGTTCTATTGAAGAACGTCAGTAAGTTTGTCAGGCAGGAACGACCTCTCGTGAATCCATGCTGAGATTCATTTATCAAGTTATGCTCTTCAAGGTGACTTCTAATAATATCAGCTATAATTGATTCTAGTAATTTGCCAACTATAGAGTGGACTTATCCCCTGATTTGAATATAGGAACCACATTAGCCATCTTCCACAACTCTGGCACAACACTGGTAGGGATGGACGCATTAAACACACTCTTTAATAGCTGACTAAGCTCCATCTTGCATTCCTTAAGTACCCTGGAAAATAACTCGTCGGGTCCCGGGGACTTATTTTGCTTCAGTTTGTCTATCTGTTTAATAACCATGTCCCTCGTGACAGTAATATTAGTTAATTTAAATTCATCAGGAACTAAATAATTGTTAATTATTGGAATCTCATTTACATCTTCCTTTGTAAAAACTGACAAAAAATAGTCATTAAATAAGGAACACATTTCCAGTTCGTTATCCGTCAGCTGTCCATTCCAAATTTTCAGAGGTCCTACTTTTTCCTTCACCTTCGTCCTATACACTTGAAAGAACCCCTTTGGATTAGTCTTTGATTCATTAGTAACTCTAATTTCATAGTCACGTTAGCCTTTCTAATCCCTTTTTTACTTCTCTTTTAAGCTGAACATATTGGTCAGTAAGGTTAACCTCTCCTCTTCTGATGCGCCTGTAAATTCCTTTTTTCTCCCCTAATAAATGCTTTAGCCTCCTGTTGACCCATTTGGGATCGTTATTATCAGATCTAATTTCTCTCTGGGGAATGTATATACTCTGAGCATGGTGTACATTATTAAGAAAAGAATCATAAACGCAGATCCCTTCGTAATCATAAGTATGATCATCGTCAATAGAATCATTAGCTAGATAACCGCAATCAAGATTTGACAGGTGTTCCCTAAGTCCATTATAATCGGCAGAACGAAAATCAGGGATTTTTACTGTATTATCATTATTCTTGTATTCCCAGTTAATGCTAAAGGTGATGGATTTGTGATCACTTGCGCCAAGCTCTTCAGTGGTTTCCAGGTTATTTACGAGTGTTTCCTTATTTGACAAGACTAGGTCTTGTCAATTAAGGTAGGCTCTGTTACACACTGCTTCAGAAAACAATCTTGAACTGTTTCCATAAAGTCACTGGACTCCAGATTACCGGTCAAAGAATTCCAGTCTATTTGACTAAAGTTAAAATCCCCTACAATCACTAAGTTACTGTGTCTAGAAGACCTAACAATTTCGTCCCAAAGAAGTCTCCCTCTATCGTGATCCAAGCCTGGAGGTCGGTATATTACACTTAGAATTAGCTTTTCTTGACCTTCTACAAACTCTACCCAAACAGATTCTGTTGCTGTTCCGTCTATTTTTATACCTGTTTTTATGCAACAGTTAATATTTTCTCGAACATATAATGCAACTCCTCCCCCCTTCCCATTACATCTATCCACATGGAACAACTAAAACCCTTGAATATTACACTCAGCAATCATATCCCGACTCTTTAAATCATACCACGTTTCAGTTAATGCAATGACATCGAAGTTCCCAGCACATGCTATCAAACGTAGTTCATTAATCTTATTTCTTGCACTTCGACTGTTAGCATAAAATACCATTATATGTTTTTTCTTCTGCACATTTTTCCTATTCATCTTTGTTTTTACACAATTTCTGAAATTATCATTACCCAGAGTTACTCCATGACAGTTACTATTAAGATTCTTAATATCAGAGCATAAGTCAATATATCCATACTCATTTTTTATCATTTCCAAATCCATACCTCTAAGTAATCCTAGTTTAAAGTCCTAACAACCCCCTCAACTGAGCTAGCAAGAAAACCCACACCTGCCCTGGATAACTGAACCCCATCCCTGGCATACATTCATTTCGGCCATAGAAGTTGTCCCAGTTGTCAATGAATGGTACTGCATTATCCTTACAGTGTTTATCCAGCCAGCAATTAATACCAATTGCTCTGGACAACCATTCATTTCCAACACCCCTTCTTGGCAAAATGCCACATATAACAGGGCGCCCCCCCCCTTCTTCCTTATTATGTCTATTGCTGTCTTGAACCTTCTAACTAAGTCCTCACTTCTGCGCTTGCCTTGTAAAACTGGCAAAATATCGGAGGCAATGGGCATCACGCCGATCGTTCAAGATGGAACATTTGCCTCTGCATATAGGTTATCGACAGGAAAGGAACGAAAAGCTGATAAACACAAACAGAATCGCTGATGATGATGGGGATCAAGACTGGATAGCTGCGCGAAAGGCTACAGAATATATCTGGTCACCACTACCTAGAACATAGGAACATAAGAAAGGGGGAACACTGCAGCAGGCCTGTTGGCGCATACTAGGCAAGTCCTTTACAAATCATCCCACTAACAAAACATTTGCCCAACCCAGTTTTCAATTCTACCCAAGAAATAAGCTCTGATAACTCTATCCACTTATATGCAAGTCCCACTCAAATCTAACCTCTCTCACTCATGAATTTATCCAATCTAAATTTGAAACTACCCAAAGTCCTAGTCTCAATAACCCAACTAGGTAGACTGTTCCTCTCATCAATTACCCTATTTCCAAACCAATACTTTCCTATACCCTTTCTAAATCTAAACTTGTCTAATTTAAATCCATTACTGCGGGTTCTCTCTTGGAGAGATGTCCTCAAGACCTTATTAATATCCCCTTTATTAATACCCATCTTCCACTTGTACACTTCGATCATGTCTCCCTCATTCTTCGTCTAACAAGTGAATGTAATTTAAGAGTCTACAATCTTTCTTCATATTCAAGATTTCTAATGCTATGTATTAATTTAGTCATTCTATGTTGAATGTTTTCTAACGAACTGAGCTACATAATCTAGGTGAGGCCTTACCAATGATGTGTAAAGCTGTAATATAACCACTGAACTTCTGTTGCTTACACTTCTTGATATAAATCCCAGTAATCTGTTTGCGTTATTACGTACGCTGAGGCATTGCTGTCTTGGTTTAAGGTTGCTGCTTACCATAACCCCCAAGTCCTTTTCGCAATCTGTACTTGGAACTGCATCTAACACTTTTCTGACCAGGTATTGAGTTTGTCTAAATCCTCCTGAAGTTCCCTGATATCTACGTTTGAATCAATTATCTTACCTATCTTTGTGTCGTCGGGGAATTTGTTCATTTCACTAGTAATTCCCTCATCAAGATCATTGATATAGTATATCATAAACAACAACGGGCCCAAGACTGATCCCTGTGGAACGCCACTTGTTACAGATCCCCACTCGGATTTAATCCCATTTATGGACACCCTCTGTTTCCTGTCTGTGAGCCATGACTCGATCCATGACAGCACTTTTCCCTCAATGCCATCAGCTGCCACTTTCTTTAACAGTCTTTGGTGCAGAACTCTATCAAAAGCCTTATTGAAATCTAAGTAAATAATATCAAATTATTTATCGTGATCAACAGCCTCAAACTCTTTACTGAAGAAAGTTAATAAATTGGTTACACAAGAACGACCTCCCGTGAATCCATGCTGAGTATCATTAATCAGATTATGCTTATCCAGATAGCTTCTTATAGTCTCAGCTGTAAATGACTCTAGCAATTTGCCTATAACTGAGGTCAGGCTTATTGGGCGGTAATTTGACTGTAACGACTTATCCCCTGATTTAAAAATAGGAATTACATTAGCCATCTTCCGCATATCAGACACTATACCTGTTTGAAGAGATAAATTAAAAAATATTAGTTAATGGTTCACAGAGTTCCATTTTGCATTCCTTAAGAACCCTTGAAAAAAGCTCATCAGGACCCGGCGACTTATTTTGCTTCAGTCTGTCTATCTGCTTCACAACCATTTCACTAGTGACTGTGATGTTACATAATTTATCTTCTTCAGGCCCACTATAAAAATTAATTACTGGGATATTGTTAGTGTCTTCCTGTGTAAAAATCGAGAGAAAATAATTATTTAAAATCAAGCGCATTTCATTCTCTTTGTCAATAAGATGCCCATAGTTATTTTTTAGGTGACCTATCTTATCTCTAACTTTTGTTCTATACACTTGGAAAAAATTGTTTTGGGTTAGTTTTCGAATCCCTGGCAACTTTAATTTCATAGTCCCGTTTAGCTTTTCTTATCCCCCTTTTAGCGTCCCTCTTAATGTCAATATACTGATTCATAAGATGACTCTCACCTCTTTTGATAAGCCTATAAATTCCTTTCTTATGCCCTAAAAGATATTTGAGCCTATTATTCATCCATTTTGGATCATTTCTGTTTGATTTAATTTCTTTATACGGGATAAATGTTCTTTGGGCAGCATGTATAGTGTTCAATACAATTTGGGCTGAATGAAGTGGAAGGTGAGTTTGACGATCCGCCCCCAAAGATAAATGAGGAAGGGTTTAAGGAGGTTCAGCCGGCTATGACAAGTTGCTTTCAGGGAGGAAATGTGAGGTTTCCAGGACAGCCGGGAATCAAACAGAAGACTGATATATCTGACCGTATCACGTTCAGGGATCCTGGAACGAGTACTAGAGAGTACTAGAGACAACAAACGTCTAGTAACAGTAATCTGGTGCGTTTTAGTATCTGTAAATTCAAACTTATGAGTCGTGCGCAGTGGGAAACACTGTCGACAGCATTCTGGAGTGATGCTGCTACTAAGCGGCAGTTAGTGTCTGCAAAATCATCAAATAATGATGACCAAATATCTGATGGGGGAATAGAGACCATATCATTAACCCTTAAACTGTCCAAATGTAGGTCTACGTTTTTTCAACATTTAAAAGTATGTAAAGAAACGTAGACTTTTTTTTTTTTTTTTTACATTTGAAGAAAATGTGTAAAAAAACTTTGATCTACTTTTTTTTGTTATATTTGAAAATATGTAAAAAATGTAGATCTACTTTTGGAGCACTAAGCATGTGAACATAGATCTGTTTGGACAGTTTAAGGGTTAATAGTAAAATAGAGTGATGCTGACGACATTCCCAAATGGACACCTTCAGCCTGGGGAAAGCCTATTATCAATCTGGGCACGGAAAAATCTCTCAGACAGATTTTTATGGAAAATTGCCATAGTGTCCTGGAGGCCTATGGAATGAGCTTGGGCCAGAATGTTATATCTCCAAGTAGTGTCATATGTTTTTCCAAGATGAAAAGGAATGCGATAACCGAGTGGTTACTAGCAAAGGTATTACGAACATGGGTAACTAACCAGAGAAAGGGGTCAATAGGAGCTGCACATATAAAATCCAAATTGATGAGTGGAAAGGCTATTATGTGTCTCTCAATACCACATCAAACGTTTATTTAGTAGACGTTCTATCAACTTGCAAACTGTAATGCTATGAGGAAAGGGGCGATAGTGGATGGCATTAAAATACCTGGTTTACGAAGAGGCAAAACGATGGCAGTTTTCCATGGATGGGGAATAAATCCTTTCGACCATACAAGACTAAAAGGACGTTAGAGGACTATGAGGGATGACAGATGTAAATACTGGAGCGTAGTAATATGAATGCCATCATGTTCAGTTGCCGACGATCTACAAGTGGAAAGTGTTGACACCAAGTTTTGGAAGCATAAAGACACCTTATAAAACTCTTCTCTGCTAGATTTCTCTTGGCAGACTTGAACGAAACAAAACGAGAAGGATAGATTAAGCCTCTGAGAGATACGGATAAGATGATTTCCATTTGCTGTGGCAACTTTAGTACAATATGCAATGCTCACACCAGCAGGGGCACCACTTTTACGATAAGAGACAACACAACAAGTGTCAGGGGCCGAGCACTATTTAACTCCATCCCAGCATACATATAGGGGATTACCAATAGACACTTGGCTGTTTTCAAGAAGGCACTGGACAGGCACCTAAAATTAGTACCTGTCCAGCCGGGCTGTAGCTCGTACATCAGTTTTGCGTGCAGCCAGCAGTAACAGCCTAGTTGATCAGACCCTGTTTTACAGCGATGCATCACCATAGGCCGGGCAGAGGGGGCGTTGACCCTGAAACCCTCTCCGGGTATAATCCAGGTATAACCAAAAGAGCAGGAACAATGGCTGGAGAAAACCTGCTACTCAGTTTCCTTACATTATTACAAGTACTTTTTACCAGTAAAAACATAATCCCGCCAACACGTGATTTTTCCTTCATGGATTACACGTGAAACATCTGCCCACTACACGTCTGACATCTGCCCACTACACGTGAAACATCTGCCCACTACACGTCTGACATCTGCCCACTACACGTCTGACATCTGACCATTACACGTCTGACATCTGCCCATTACACGTCTGACATGTCCCCACTACACGTCTGACATCTGTCCATTACACGTCTGACATGTCCCCACTACACGTCTGACATCTGCCAACTGCACTTCTGACATCTCCCAACTAAAGATCTGACATCTTCCAACTACACGTCTGACTTCTGCCCACTACACGTCTGACATCTTCCTACTACACGTCTGACATCTTCCCACTATATGTATGACATCTACCGATTACACGTCTGACATCTTCCCACTATACGTCTGACATCTGCGCACTACACGTCTGATATCTGCCCACTTCACGTTTGACATCTGCCCACTACACGTCTGACATCTGCACACAACACGTCTGACATCTTCCTACTACACGTCTGACATCTGCCCACTACACGTCTGACATCTGTGCACTACACGTCTGATATCTGCCCACTTCACGTTTGACATCTGCCCACTACTCGTCTGATATCTGCACACAACACGTCTGACATCTTCTTACTAAACGTCTGACATCTGCCCTCTACACGTTTGACATCTGCGCCCTACACGTCTGACATCTGCCCACTACACGTCTGATATCTGCCCACTTCACGTCTGACATCTGCCCACTACACGTCTGGCACCTGCCCACTACACGTCTGACATCTGCTCTCTACATGTCTGACATCTGCCCACTACACGTCTGACATCTGCCCACTACACGTCTGACATCTGCCGACTACATGTCTGACATCTGCCCACTACACGTCTGAAATCTGCCCAATGCACGTCTGACATCTGCCCACTACACGTCTGACATCTGCCGACTACATGTCTGACATCTGCCCACTACACGTCTGACATCTGCCCACTATACGTCTGACATCTGCGCACTAAACGTCTGATATCTGCCCACTTCACGTTTGACATAAGCACACAACACATCTAACATCTGCCTACTACACGTCTAACAACTGCCCACTACACGTCTGACATCTGCCCACTACATGTCTGACATCTTCCCAATACACGTCTGACATCTGCCCACTTCACGTCTGACATCTTCCTACTACACGTCTGACATCTTCCCACAACACGTCTGACAACTGCCCACTACACGTCTGACATCTTCCAACTACACGGCTGGCATCTACCCACTACATGTCTGACATTTTCCCACTACACGTCTGACACCTGCCAACTACACGTCTGACATCTGCCCACTACACGTCTGACGTCTGCCAAATACACGTCTGACATCTGCGCACTACACGTCTGACATCTGCCCACTACACGTCTAAAATCTGCCCAACACGCGTCTAACATCAGCCCACTATACGTCTAACATTAGCCAACTACACGTCTAAAATCTGCCCAACACACGTCAAACATCAGACCACTACACGTCTAATATTAGCCCACTACACGTCTGACATCTGCCCACTACGCGTCTAACATCTGCACACTACACGTCTGACATCTGCATAAGACACGTCTAACATCTTCCCACTGCACGTCTGACATCTGCCCACTACACGTTTAACATCTGCCCACTACACGTCTGACATCTGCCCACTACATGTCTGAAATCTGCCAACTACACGTCTGACATCTGCGCAATACACGTCTGACATTTGCCCAGTACACCTCTAACATCTACCAACTACACGTTTAACATCTGCCCACTACACGACTGACATTTGCCCACTACAAGTCTAACATCTGCCAACTACACGTCTAAAATCTGCCCACTACACGTTCAAAATCTGCCCACTACACGACTGACACCTGCCCACTACACGTCTGTCATCTGCCCACTACACGACTGACATTTGCCCACTACACGTGTAACATCTGCCAACTACACGTCTAACATCTGCCCACTACATGTCTGACATCTGCCAACTACACGTTCAAAATCTGCCCACTACACGACTGACATCTGCCCACTACACGTCTGTCATCTGTCCACTACACGTCTGACATCTGGTCACTACACGTCTGACATCTGTCCACAACACGTCTGACGTCTGCCTACTACATTTCTGACATCTTCCCAGTACACGTCTGACATCTGCCCACTTCACGTTTCACATCTTCCGACTACACGTCTGACGTCTGCCCACTACTCGTCTGACATCTGCCCATTACACGTCTGATATCTGCCCACTACACGTCTGACATCTGCCACTGAACGTCTGACATCTCCCAACTAAAGGTCTGACATCTTCCCACTACACGTCAAACATCTTCCCACTACGCGTCTGACATATTCCCACTACACGTCTTATATCTGCACACTTCACGTTTGACATCTGCCCACTACACGTCTGACATCAGCACACAACACGTCTGACATCTTCCTACTACACGTCTGACATCTGCCCACTTCACGTCTGACATCTGCGCACTACACGTTTGACATCTGCAAAATACACGTCCGACATCTGCCTACTACACGTCTGGCATCTGCCCACTACACGTCCGACATCTGCCCACTACACGTATGATATCTGCTCTCTACACGTCTGACATCTGCCCACTACACGTTTAAAAACTGCTCACTACACGTCTGACAACTTCCCACTACAAGTCTGACATCTTTCCAATAAACGTCTGAAATCTGCCCAATGCAAGTCTGACATCTGCCCACTAAACGTGTGACATCTGCTCACTACACGTCTGATATCTCCCCAATACACATCTGACATCTGCCCACTACACGTCTGACTTCTGCCCACTACACGTCTGACATCTGCCCACTACACGTCTGACATCTGCCAACTACACGTCTAACATCTGCCCACTACATGACTGACATCTGCCCACTACACTTATGACATCTGCCCACTACACGCGTACCATCTGCCCACTACACGTCTGACATCTGCCCAATACATGTCTGACTTCTTCAAATTACACGTCTGACATCTGCCCACTACACATCTGACATCTGCGTACTACATGTCTGTCATCTGTCCACTACACGTATGACGTCTGCCCATTACACGTTTAACATCTGCCCGCAACACGTCCGATATCTGCCCACTAAATGCCTGACATCTTCCCAATTCACGTCTGACATTTGCCCACTACACGTCTTGCATCTACCCACTACACGTCTGACATCTTCCGACTACACGTCTGACATCTGCCCACTACACATCTGATATCTGCCCACTACATGTCTGACATCTGACCAATACACGTCTGACATCTGCGCACTACATGTCTGACATCAGCCCACTACACGTCCGACATCTGCCCACTACACGTCTGACATCTGCCCACTACACGTCTGACATCTTCCTACTACACGTCTGACATTTGCCCACTACACGTCTGATATCTGCCCACTATACTTATGACATCTGCGCACTACACGTCTGGTATCTACCCACATCACGTTTGACATCTGCGCACTACATGTATGACATCTGCAAACTACATGTCTGGCATCTGGCCACTACACGTCTGACATCTGCCCACTACACGTCTGACATCTTCCAACAACGCGTCTGATATCTGCCCACTACACGTCTGACATCTGCCCACTATACGTGTGACATCTGCGCACTACACGTCTGATATCTGCCCACTTCACGATTGACATAAGCCCACAACACGTCTGACATCTGCCCACTACACGTCTAGCAACTGCCCACTACACGCCTGACATCTGCCCACTACATGTCTGACATCTTATCAATACACGTCTGACATCTGCGCACTTCACGTCTGATATCTTCCCACTACACGTCTGACATCTTCCCACTACACGCCTGACAACTGCCCACTACACATCTTACATCTTCCCACTACACGTCTGACATCTGCCCACTACATGTCTGACATCTGCCCACTACACGTCTGACATCTGCCCACTACACGTCTGACATCTGCCGACTACATGTCTGACATCTGCCCACTACACTTCTGACATCTGCACACTACACGTCTAACATCTGCCCACTACATGTCTGACTTCTTCAAATTACACGTCTGACATCTGCCCACTACACATCTGACATCTGCGTACTACATGTCTGTCATCTGTCCAATAAACGTACGACATCTGCCAATTACACGTCTAACATCTGCCCGCAACAAGTCTGATATCTGCCCACTAAACGTCTGACATCTTCCCAATACACGTGTGATATCTGCCCACTACACATCTGACATCTGCCCACTACGCTTCTGACATCTGCGCACTACATGTCTGACATCTGTCCACTACACGTCCGACATCTGCCCACTACACGTCTGACATCTGCACACTACACGTCTGACATCTTCCTACAACACGTCTGACATCGGCCGACTACACGTCTGACATCTGCTCACTATACGTATGACATCAGTGCACTACACGTCTGGTATCTACCCACTTCACGTTTGACATCTGCGCACTACATGTCTGACATCTGCAAACTACACGTCTGGCATCTGGCCACTACACGTCTGACAACTGTCCACTACACGTCTGACATCTTCCTACTACGCGTCTGACATCTGCCCACTACACGTCTGACATCTGCCCACTATACGTCTGACATCTGCGCACTAAACGTCTGATATCTGCCCACTTCACGTTTGACATAAGCACACAACACATCTAACATCTGCCTACTACACGTCTAACAACTGCCCACTACACGTCTGACATCTGCCCACTACATGTCTGACATCTTCCCAATACACGTCTGACATCTGCCCACTTCACGTCTGACATCTTCCTACTACACGTCTGACATCTTCCCACAACACGTCTGACAACTGCCCACTACACGTCTGACATCTTCCAACTACACGGCTGGCATCTACCCACTACATGTCTGACATTTTCCCACTACACGTCTGACACCTGCCAACTACACGTCTGACATCTGCCCACTACACGTCTGACGTCTGCCAAATACACGTCTGACATCTGCGCACTACACGTCTGACATCTGCCCACTACACGTCTAAAATCTGCCCAACACGCGTCTAACATCAGCCCACTATACGTCTAACATTAGCCAACTACACGTCTAAAATCTGCCCAACACACGTCAAACATCAGACCACTACACGTCTAATATTAGCCCACTACACGTCTGACATCTGCCCACTACGCGTCTAACATCTGCACACTACACGTCTGACATCTGCATAAGACACGTCTAACATCTTCCCACTGCACGTCTGACATCTGCCCACTACACGTTTAACATCTGCCCACTACACGTCTGACATCTGCCCACTACATGTCTGAAATCTGCCAACTACACGTCTGACATCTGCGCAATACACGTCTGACATTTGCCCAGTACACCTCTAACATCTACCAACTACACGTTTAACATCTGCCCACTACACGACTGACATTTGCCCACTACAAGTCTAACATCTGCCAACTACACGTCTAAAATCTGCCCACTACACGTTCAAAATCTGCCCACTACACGACTGACACCTGCCCACTACACGTCTGTCATCTGCCCACTACACGACTGACATTTGCCCACTACACGTGTAACATCTGCCAACTACACGTCTAACATCTGCCCACTACATGTCTGACATCTGCCAACTACACGTTCAAAATCTGCCCACTACACGACTGACATCTGCCCACTACACGTCTGTCATCTGTCCACTACACGTCTGACATCTGGTCACTACACGTCTGACATCTGTCCACAACACGTCTGACGTCTGCCTACTACATTTCTGACATCTTCCCAGTACACGTCTGACATCTGCCCACTTCACGTTTCACATCTTCCGACTACACGTCTGACGTCTGCCAACTACTCGTCTGACATCTGCCCATTACACGTCTGATATCTGCCCACTACACGTCTGACATCTGCCACTGCACGTCTGACATCTCCCAACTAAAGGTCTGACATCTTCCCACTACACGTCAAACATCTTCCCACTACGCGTCTGACATATTCCCACTACACGTCTTATATCTGCACACTTCACGTTTGACATCTGCCCACTACACGTCTGACATCAGCACACAACACGTCTGACATCTTCCTACTACACGTCTGACATCTGCCCACTACACGTCTGACATCTGCGCACTACACGTTTGACATCTGCAAAATACACGTCCGACATCTGCCTACTACACGTCTGGCATCTGCCCACTACACGTCCGACATCTGCCCACTACACGTATGATATCTGCTCTCTACACGTCTGACATCTGCCCACTACACGTTTAAAAACTGCTCACTACACGTCTGACAACTTCCCACTACAAGTCTGACATCTTTCCAATAAACGTCTGAAATCTGCCCAATGCAAGTCTGACATCTGCCCACTAAACGTGTGACATCTGCTCACTACACGTCTGATATCTCCCCAATACACATCTGACATCTGCCCACTACACGTCTGACTTCTGCCCACTACACGTCTGACATCTGCCCACTACACGTCTGACATCTGCCAACTACACGTCTAACATCTGCCCACTACATGACTGACATCTGCCCACTACACTTATGACATCTGCCCACTACACGCGTACCATCTGCCCACTACACGTCTGACATCTGCCCAATACATGTCTGACTTCTTCAAATTACACGTCTGACATCTGCCCACTACACATCTGACATCTGCGTACTACATGTCTGTCATCTGTCCACTACACGTATGACGTCTGCCCATTACACGTTTAACATCTGCCCGCAACACGTCCGATATCTGCCCACTAAATGCCTGACATCTTCCCAATTCACGTCTGACATTTGCCCACTACACGTCTTGCATCTACCCACTACACGTCTGACATCTTCCGACTACACGTCTGACATCTGCCCCACTACACATCTGATATCTGCCCACTACATGTCTGACATCTGACCAATACACGTCTGACATCTGCGCACTACATGTCTGACATCAGCCCACTACACGTCCGACATCTGCCCACTACACGTCTGACATCTGCCCACTACACGTCTGACATCTTCCTACTACACGTCTGACATTTGCCCACTACACGTCTGATATCTGCCCACTATACTTATGACATCTGCGCACTACACGTCTGGTATCTACCCACATCACGTTTGACATCTGCGCACTACATGTATGACATCTGCAAACTACATGTCTGGCATCTGGCCACTACACGTCTGACATCTGCCCACTACACGTCTGACATCTTCCAACAACGCGTCTGATATCTGCCCACTACACGTCTGACATCTGCCCACTATACGTGTGACATCTGCGCACTACACGTCTGATATCTGCCCACTTCACGATTGACATAAGCCCACAACACGTCTGACATCTGCCCACTACACGTCTAGCAACTGCCCACTACACGCCTGACATCTGCCCACTACATGTCTGACATCTTATCAATACACGTCTGACATCTGCGCACTTCACGTCTGACATCTTCCCACTACACGTCTGACATCTTCCCACTACACGCCTGACAACTGCCCACTACACATCTTACATCTTCCCACTACACGTCTGACATCTGCCCACTACATGTCTGACATCTGCCCACTACACGTCTGACATCTGCCCACTACACGTCTGACATCTGCCGACTACATGTCTGACATCTGCCCACTACACTTCTGACATCTGCACACTACACGTCTAACATCTGCCCACTACATGTCTGACTTCTTCAAATTACACGTCTGACATCTGCCCACTACACATCTGACATCTGCGTACTACATGTCTGTCATCTGTCCAATAAACGTACGACATCTGCCAATTACACGTCTAACATCTGCCCGCAACAAGTCTGATATCTGCCCACTAAACGTCTGACATCTTCCCAATACACGTGTGATATCTGCCCACTACACATCTGACATCTGCCCACTACGCTTCTGACATCTGCGCACTACATGTCTGACATCTGTCCACTACACGTCCGACATCTGCCCACTACACGTCTGACATCTGCACACTACACGTCTGACATCTTCCTACAACACGTCTGACATCGGCCGACTACACGTCTGACATCTGCTCACTATACGTATGACATCAGCGCACTACACGTCTGGTATCTACCCACTTCACGTTTGACATCTGCGCACTACATGTCTGACATCTGCAAACTACACGTCTGGCATCTGGCCACTACACGTCTGACAACTGTCCACTACACGTCTGACATCTTCCTACTACGCGTCTGACATCTGCCCACTACACGTCTGACATCTGCCCACTATACGTCTGACATCTGCGCACTAAACGTCTGATATCTGCCCACTTCACGTTTGACATAAGCACACAACACATCTAACATCTGCCTACTACACGTCTAACAACTGCCCACTACACGTCTGACATCTGCCCACTACATGTCTGACATCTTCCCAATACACGTCTGACATCTGCCCACTTCACGTCTGACATCTTCCTACTACACGTCTGACATCTTCCCACAACACGTCTGACAACTGCCCACTACACGTCTGACATCTTCCAACTACACGGCTGGCATCTACCCACTACATGTCTGACATTTTCCCACTACACGTCTGACACCTGCCAACTACACGTCTGACATCTGCCCACTACACGTCTGACGTCTGCCAAATACACGTCTGACATCTGCGCACTACACGTCTGACATCTGCCCACTACACGTCTAAAATCTGCCCAACACGCGTCTAACATCAGCCCACTATACGTCTAACATTAGCCAACTACACGTCTAAAATCTGCGCAACACACGTCAAACATCAGACCACTACACGTCTAATATTAGCCCACTACACGTCTGACATCTGCCCACTACGCGTCTAACATCTGCACACTACACGTCTGACATCTGCATAAGACACGTCTAACATCTTCCCACTGCACGTCTGACATCTGCCCACTACACGTTTAACATCTGCCCACTACACGTCTGACATCTGCCCACTACATGTCTGAAATCTGCCAACTACACGTCTGACATCTGCGCAATACACGTCTGACATTTGCCCAGTACACCTCTAACATCTACCAACTACACGTTTAACATCTGCCCACTACACGACTGACATTTGCCCACTACAAGTCTAACATCTGCCAACTACACGTCTAAAATCTGCCCACTACACGTTCAAAATCTGCCCACTACACGACTGACACCTGCCCACTACACGTCTGTCATCTGCCCACTACACGACTGACATTTGCCCACTACACGTCTAACATCTGCCAACTACACGTCTAACATCTGCCCACTACATGTCTGACATCTGCCAACTACACGTTCAAAATCTGCCCACTACACGACTGACATCTGCCCACTACACGTCTGTCATCTGTCCACTACACGTCTGACATCTGGTCACTACACGTCTGACATCTGTCCACAACACGTCTGACGTCTGCCTACTACATTTCTGACATCTTCCCAGTACACGTCTGACATCTGCCCACTTCACGTTTCACATCTTCCGACTACACGTCTGACGTCTGCCCACTACTCGTCTGACATCTGCCCATTACACGTCTGATATCTGCCCACTACACGTCTGACATCTGCCACTGCACGTCTGACATCTCCCAACTAAAGGTCTGACATCTTCCCACTACACGTCAAACATCTTCCCACTACGCGTCTGACATATTCCCACTACACGTCTTATATCTGCACACTTCACGTTTGACATCTGCCCACTACACGTCTGACATCAGCACACAACACGTCTGACATCTTCCTACTACACGTCTGACATCTGCCCACTACACGTCTGACATCTGCGCACTACACGTTTGACATCTGCAAAATACACGTCCGACATCTGCCTACTACACGTCTGGCATCTGCCCACTACACGTCCGACATCTGCCCACTACACGTATGATATCTACTCTCTACACGTCTGACATCTGCCCACTACACGTTTAAAAACTGCTCACTACACGTCTGACAACTTCCCACTACAAGACTGACATCTTTCCAATAAACGTCTGAAATCTGCCCAATGCAAGTCTGACATCTGCCCACTAAACGTGTGACATCTGCTCACTACACGTCTGATATCTCCCCAATACACATCTGACATCTTCCCACTACACGTCTGACTTCTGCCCACTACACGTCTGACATCTGCCCACTACACGTCTGACATCTGCCCACTACATGACTGACATCTGCCCACTACACTTATGACATCTGCCCACTACACGCGTACCATCTGCCCACTACAC
This sequence comes from Cherax quadricarinatus, assembly GCF_038502225.1. Lineage (NCBI taxonomy): Eukaryota > Metazoa > Arthropoda > Malacostraca > Decapoda > Parastacidae > Cherax > Cherax quadricarinatus. The sequence continues at coordinate 21,912,035 of NC_091302.1, forward strand.
GTCTGACATCTGCCCACTACATGTCTGACTTCTTCAAATTACACGTCTGACATCTGCCCACTACACATCTGACATCTGCGTACTACATGTCTGTCATCTGTCCACTACACGTATGACGTCTGCCCATTACACGTTTAACATCTGCCCGCAACACGTCCGATATCTGCCCGCAACACGTCCGATATCTGCCCACTAAATGCCTGACATCTTCCCAATTCACGTCTGACATTTGCCCACTACACGTCTTGCATCTACCCACTACACGTCTGACATCTTCCGACTACACGTCTGACATCTGCCCACTACACATCTGATATCTGCCCACTACATGTCTGACATCTGACCAATACACGTCTGACATCTGCGCACTACATGTCTGACATCAGCCCACTACACGTCCGACATCTGCCCACTACACGTCTGACATCTGCCCACTACACATCTGATATCTGCCCACTACATGTCTGACATCTGACCAATACACGTCTGATATCTGCGCACTACATGTCTGACATCAGCCCACTACACGTCCGACATCTGCCCACTACACGTTTGACATCTGCCCACTACATGTCTGACATCTTATCAATACACGTCTGACATCTGCGCACTTCACGTCTGACATCTTCCCACTACACGTCTGACATCTTCCCACTACACGCCTGACAACTGCCCACTACACATCTTACATCTTCCCACTACACGGCTGACATCTACCCACTTCATGTCTGACTTCTTCCCACTACACGTCTGACACCTGCCAACTACACGTCTGACATCTGCCCACTATACGTCTGACATCTGCCCACTACACGTCTGACATCTGCGCACTACACGTCTGACATCTGCCCACTACACGTATAAAATATGCCCAACACACGTCTAACATCGGCCCACTACGCGTCTAACATTAGCCCACTACAAGCCTAAAATCTGCTCAACACACGTCTAACATCAGCCCACAATACGTCTAACATTAGCCAACTACACGTCTGACATCTGCCCACTACACGTCTAACATCTGCCCACTACATGTCTAACATCTGCCCACTACACGTCTGACATCTGCCCACTACACGTCTAACATCTGCCCACTACATGTCTAACATCTGCCCACTGCACGCCTGACATCTGGCCACTACTCGTCTAACATCTGCCCACTACACGTCTGACAGCTGCCCACTACATGTCTGACATCTTCCCACTACACGTCTGACATCTGCGCACTATATGTCTTACATCTGCCCACTACACGTCCGACATCTGCCCACTATACGTCTGACATCTGCGCACTAAACGTCTGATATCTGCCCACTTCACGTTTGACATAAGCACACAACACATCTAACATCTGCCTACTACACGTCTAACAACTGCCCACTACACGTCTGACATCTGCCCACTACATGTCTGACATCTTCCCAATACACGTCTGACATCTGCCCACTACACGTCTGACATCTGCCCACTATACGTCTGACATCTGCGCACTAAACGTCTGATATCTGCCCACTTCACGTTTGACATAAGCACACAACACATCTAACATCTGCCTACTACACGTCTAACAACTGCCCACTACACGTCTGACATCTGCCCACTACATGTCTGACATCTTCCCAATACACGTCTGACATCTGCCCACTTCACGTCTGACATCTTCCTACTACACGTCTGACATCTTCCCACAACACGTCTGACAACTGCCCACTACACGTCTGACATCTTCCAACTACACGGCTGGCATCTACCCACTACATGTCTGACATTTTCCCACTACACGTCTGACACCTGCCAACTACACGTCTGACATCTACCCACTACACGTCTAAAATCTGCCCAACACGCGTCTAACATCAGCCCACTATACGTCTAACATTAGCCAACTACACGTCTAAAATCTGCCCAACACACGTCAAACATCAGACCACTACACGTCTAATATTAGCCCACTACACGTCTGACATCTGCCCACTACGCGTCTAACATCTGCACACTACACGTCTGACATCTGCATAAGACACGTCTAACATCTTCCCACTGCACGTCTGACATCTGCCCACTACACGTTTAACATCTGCCCACTACACGTCTGACATCTGCCCACTACATGTCTGACATCTGCCAACTACACGTCTGACATCTGCGCAATACACGTCTGACATTTGCCCAGTACACCTCTAACATCTACCAACTACACGTTTAACATCTGCCCACTACACGACTGACATTTGCCCACTACAAGTCTAACATCTGCCAACTACACGTCTAAAATCTGCCCACTACACGTTCAAAATCTGCCCACTACACGACTGACACCTGCCCACTACACGTCTGTCATCTGCCCACTACACGACTGACATTTGCCCACTACACGTCTAACATCTGCCAACTACACGTCTAACATCTGCCCACTACATGTCTGACATCTGCCAACTATACGTTCAAAATCTGCCCACTACACGACTGACATCTGCCCACTACACGTCTGTCATCTGTCCACTACACGTCTGACATCTGGTCACTACACGTCTGACATCTGTCCTCAACACGTCCGACGTCTGCCTACTACATTTCTGACATCTTCCCAGTACACGTCTGACATCTGACCACTTCACGTTTCACATCTTCCGACTACACGTCTGACGTCTGCCCACTACTCGTCTGACATCTGCCCATTACACGTCTGATATCTGCCCACTACACGTCTGACATCTGCCACTGCACGTCTGACATCTCCCAACTAAAGGTCTGACATCTTCCCACTACACGTCAAACATCTTCCCACTACGCGTCTGACATATTCCCACTACACGTCTTATATCTGCACACTTCACGTTTGACATCTGCCCACTACACGTCTGACATCTGCGCACTACACGTTTGACATCTGCAAAATACACGTCCGACATCTGCCTACTACACGTCTGGCATCTGCCCACTACACGTCCGACATCTGCCCACTACACGTATGATATCTGCTCTCTACACGTCTGACATCTGCCCACTACACGTTTAAAAACTGCTCACTACACGTCTGACAACTTCCCACTACAAGTCTGACATCTTTCCAATAAACGTCTGAAATCTGCCCAATGCAAGTCTGACATCTGCCCACTAAACGTGTGACATCTGCTCACTACACGTCTGATATCTCCCCAATACACATCTGACATCTGCCCACTACACGTCTGACTTCTGCCCACTACACGTCTGACATCTGCCCACTACACGTCTGACATCTGCCAACTACACGTCTAACATCTGCCCACTACATGACTGACATCTGCCCACTACACTTCTGACATCTGCCCACTACACGCGTACCATAGGCCCACTACACGTCTGACATCTGCCCACTACATGTCTGACTTCTTCAAATTACACGTCTGACATCTACCCACTACACATCTGACATCTGCGTACTACATGTCTGTCATCTGTCCACTACACGTATGACGTCTGCCCATTACACGTTTAACATCTGCCCGCAACACGTCCGATATCTGCCCACTAAATGCCTGACATCTTCCCAATTCACGTCTGACATTTGCCCACTACACGTCTTGCATCTACCCACTACACGTCTGACATCTTCCGACTACACGTCTGACATCTGCCCACTACACATCTGATATCTGCCCACTACATGTCTGACATCTGACCAATACACGTCTGACATCTGCGCACTACATGTCTGACATCAGCCCACTACACGTCCGACATCTGCCCACTACACGTCTGACATCTGCCCACTACACGTCTGACATCTTCCTACTACACGTCTGACATTTGCCCACTACACGTCTGATATCTGCCCACTATACTTATGACATCTGCGCACTACACGTCTGGTATCTACCCACATCACGTTTGACATCTGCGCACTACATGTATGACATCTGCAAACTACACGTCTGGCATCTGGCCACTACACGTCTGACATCTGCCCACTACACGTCTGACATCTTCCAACAACGCGTCTGATATCTGCCCACTACACGTCTGACATCTGCCCACTATACGTGTGACATCTGCGCACTACACGTCTGATATCTGCCCACTCCACGTTTGACATAAGCCCACAACACGTCTGACATCTGCCCACTACACGTCTAGCAACTGCCCACTACACGCCTGACATCTGCCCACTACATGTCTGACATCTTATCAATACACGTCTGACATCTGCGCACTTCACGTCTGACATCTTCCCACTACACGTCTGACATCTTCCCACTACACGCCTGACAACTGCCCACTACACATCTGACATCTTCCCACTACACGGCTGACATCTACCCACTTCATGTCTGACTTCTTCCCACTACACGTCTGACACCTGCCAACTACACGTCTGACATCTGCCCACTATACGTCTGACATCTGCCCACTACACGTCTGACATCTGCGCACTACACGTCTGACATCTGCCCACTACACGTATAAAATATGCCCAACACACGTCTAACATCGGCCCACTACGCGTCTAACATTAGCCCACTACAAGCCTAAAATCTGCCCAACACACGTCTAACATCAGCCCACAATACGTCTAACATTAGCCAACTACACGTCTGACATCTGCCCACTACACGTCTAACATCTGCCCACTACATGTCTAACATCTGCCCACTACACGTCTGACATCTGCCCACTACACGTCTAACATCTGCCCACTACATGTCTAACATCTGCCCACTGCACGCCTGACATCTGGCCACTACTCGTCTAACATCTGCCCACTACACGTCTGACAGCTGCCCACTACATGTCTGACATCTTCCCACTACACGTCTGACATCTGCGCACTATATGTCTGACATCTGCCCACTACACGTCCGACATCTGCCCACTACATGTCTGACATCTGCGCACTATATGTCTGGCATCTGCCCACTACAAGTCCGACATCTGCCCACTACACGTATGACATCTACCCACTACACGTCTGACATCTTCCTACTACACGTCTGACATCGGCCCACTACACGCCTGACATATGCCCACTATTCGCCTGACGTCTGCGCACTACACGTCTGATATCTAGCAACTTCAAGTTTAACATCTGCGCACTACATGTCTGACATCTGCAAACTACTCGTCTGACATCTGCCAACTACACGTCTAAAATCTGCCCACTACACGTTCAAAATCTGCCCACTACACGACTGACACCTGCCCACTACACGTCTGTCATCTGCCCACTACACGACTGACATTTGCCCACTACACGTCTAACATCTGCCAACTACACGTCTAACATCTGCCCACTACATGTCTGACATCTGCCAACTACACGTTCAAAATCTGCCCACTACACGACTGACATCTGCCCACTACACGTCTGTCATCTGTCCACTACACGTCTGACATCTGGTCACTACACGTCTGACATCTGTCCACAACACGTCTGACGTCTGCCTACTACATTTCTGACATCTTCCCAGTACACGTCTGTCATCTGCCCACTTCACGTTTCACATCTTCCGACTACACGTCTGACGTCTGCCCACTACTCGTCTGACATCTGCCCATTACACGTCTGATATCTGCCCACTACACGTCTGACATCTGCCACTGCACGTCTGACATCTCCCAACTAAAGGTCTGACATCTTCCCACTACACGTCAAACATCTTCCCACTACGCGTCTGACATATTCCCACTACACGTCTTATATCTGCACACTTCACGTTTGACATCTGCCCACTACACGTCTGACATCAGCACACAACACGTCTGACATCTTCCTACTACACGTCTGACATCTGCCCACTACACGTCTGACATCTGCGCACTACACGTTTGACATCTGCAAAATACACGTCCGACATCTGCCTACTACACGTCTGGCATCTGCCCACTACACGTCCGACATCTGCCCACTACACGTATGATATCTACTCTCTACACGTCTGACATCTGCCCACTACACGTTTAAAAACTGCTCACTACACGTCTGACAACTTCCCACTACAAGTCTGACATCTTTCCAATAAACGTCTGAAATCTGCCCAATGCAAGTCTGACATCTGCCCACTAAACGTGTGACATCTGCTCACTACACGTCTGATATCTCCCCAATACACATCTGACATCTTCCCACTACACGTCTGACTTCTGCCCACTACACGTCTGACATCTGCCCACTACACGTCTGACATCTGCCAACTACACGTCTAACATCTGCCCACTACATGACTGACATCTGCCCACTACACTTATGACATCTGCCCACTACACGCGTACCATCTGCCCACTACACGTCTGACATCTGCCCACTACATGTCTGACTTCTTCAAATTACACGTCTGACATCTGCCCACTACACATCTGACATCTGCGTACTACATGTCTGTCATCTGTCCACTACACGTATGACGTCTGCCCATTACACGTTTAACATCTGCCCGCAACACGTCCGATATCTGCCCACTAAATGCCTGACATCTTCCCAATTCACGTCTGACATTTGCCCACTACACGTCTTGCATCTACCCACTACACGTCTGACATCTTCCGACTACACGTCTGACATCTGCCCACTACACATCTGATATCTGCCCACTACATGTCTGACATCTGACCAATACACGTCTGACATCTGCGCACTACATGTCTGACATCAGCCCACTACACGTCCGACATCTGCCCACTACACGTCTGACATCTGCCCACTACACATCTGATATCTGCCCACTACATGTCTGACATCTGACCAATACACGTCTGACATCTGCGCACTACATGTCTGACATCAGCCCACTACACGTCCGACATCTGCCCACTACACGTTTGACATCTGCCCACTACATGTCTGACATCTTATCAATACACGTCTGACATCTGCGCACTTCACGTCTGACATCTTCCCACTACACGTCTGACATCTTCCCACTACACGCCTGACAACTGCCCACTACACATCTTACATCTTCCCACTACACGGCTGACATCTACCCACTTCATGTCTGACTTCTTCCCACTACACGTCTGACACCTGCCAACTACACGTCTGACATCTGCCCACTATACGTCTGACATCTGCCCACTACACGTCTGACATCTGCGCACTACACGTCTGACATCTGCCCACTACACGTATAAAATATGCCCAACACACGTCTAACATCGGCCCACTACGCGTCTAACATTAGCCCACTACAAGCCTAAAATCTGCCCAACACACGTCTAACATCAGCCCACAATACGTCTAACATTAGCCAACTACACGTCTGACATCTGCCCACTACACGTCTAACATCTGCCCACTACATGTCTAACATCTGCCCACTACACGTCTGACATCTGCCCACTACACGTCTAACATCTGCCCACTACATGTCTAACATCTGCCCACTGCACGCCTGACATCTGGCCACTACTCGTCTAACATCTGCCCACTACACGTCTGACAGCTGCCCACTACATGTCTGACATCTTCCCACTACACGTCTGACATCTGCGCACTATATGTCTTACATCTGCCCACTACACGTCCGACATCTGCCCACTATACGTCTGACATCTGCGCACTAAACGTCTGATATCTGCCCACTTCACGTTTGACATAAGCACACAACACATCTAACATCTGCCTACTACACGTCTAACAACTGCCCACTACACGTCTGACATCTGCCCACTACATGTCTGACATCTTCCCAATACACGTCTGACATCTGCCCACTACACGTCTGACATCTGCCCACTATACGTCTGACATCTGCGCACTAAACGTCTGATATCTGCCCACTTCACGTTTGACATAAGCACACAACACATCTAACATCTGCCTACTACACGTCTAACAACTGCCCACTACACGTCTGACATCTGCCCACTACATGTCTGACATCTTCCCAATACACGTCTGACATCTGCCCACTTCACGTCTGACATCTTCCTACTACACGTCTGACATCTTCCCACAACACGTCTGACAACTGCCCACTACACGTCTGACATCTTCCAACTACACGGCTGGCATCTACCCACTACATGTCTGACATTTTCCCACTACACGTCTGACACCTGCCAACTACACGTCTGACATCTACCCACTACACGTCTAAAATCTGCCCAACACGCGTCTAACATCAGCCCACTATACGTCTAACATTAGCCAACTACACGTCTAAAATCTGCCCAACACACGTCAAACATCAGACCACTACACGTCTAATATTAGCCCACTACACGTCTGACATCTGCCCACTACGCGTGTAACATCTGCACACTACACGTCTGACATCTGCATAAGACACGTCTAACATCTTCCCACTGCACGTCTGACATCTGCCCACTACACGTTTAACATCTGCCCACTACACGTCTGACATCTGCCCACTACATGTCTGACATCTGCCAACTACACGTCTGACATCTGCGCAATACACGTCTGACATTTGCCCAGTACACCTCTAACATCTACCAACTACACGTTTAACATCTGCCCACTACACGACTGACATTTGCCCACTACAAGTCTAACATCTGCCAACTACACGTCTAAAATCTGCCCACTACACGTTCAAAATCTGCCCACTACACGACTGACACCTGCCCACTACACGTCTGTCATCTGCCCACTACACGACTGACATTTGCCCACTACACGTCTAACATCTGCCAACTACACGTCTAACATCTGCCCACTACATGTCTGACATCTGCCAACTATACGTTCAAAATCTGCCCACTACACGACTGACATCTGCCCACTACACGTCTGTCATCTGTCCACTACACGTCTGACATCTGGTCACTACACGTCTGACATCTGTCCACAACACGTCCGACGTCTGCCTACTACATTTCTGACATCTTCCCAGTACACGTCTGACATCTGACCACTTCACGTTTCACATCTTCCGACTACACGTCTGACGTCTGCCCACTACTCGTCTGACATCTGCCCATTACACGTCTGATATCTGCCCACTACACGTCTGACATCTGCCACTGCACGTCTGACATCTCCCAACTAAAGGTCTGACATCTTCCCACTACACGTCAAACATCTTCCCACTACGCGTCTGACATATTCCCACTACACGTCTTATATCTGCACACTTCACGTTTGACATCTGCCCACTACACGTCTGACATCTGCGCACTACACGTTTGACATCTGCAAAATACACGTCCGACATCTGCCTACTACACGTCTGGCATCTGCCCACTACACGTCCGACATCTGCCCACTACACGTATGATATCTGCTCTCTACACGTCTGACATCTGCCCACTACACGTTTAAAAACTGCTCACTACACGTCTGACAACTTCCCACTACAAGTCTGACATCTTTCCAATAAACGTCTGAAATCTGCCCAATGCAAGTCTGACATCTGCCCACTAAACGTGTGACATCTGCTCACTACACGTCTGATATCTCCCCAATACACATCTGACATCTGCCCACTACACGTCTGACTTCTGCCCACTACACGTCTGACATCTGCCCACTACACGTCTGACATCTGCCAACTACACGTCTAACATCTGCCCACTACATGACTGACATCTGCCCACTACACTTCTGACATCTGCCCACTACACGCGTACCATCTGCCCACTACACGTCTGACATCTGCCCACTACATGTCTGACTTCTTCAAATTACACGTCTGACATCTGCCCACTACACATCTGACATCTGCGTACTACATGTCTGTCATCTGTCCACTACACGTATGACGTCTGCCCATTACACGTTTAACATCTGCCCGCAACACGTCCGATATCTGCCCACTAAATGCCTGACATCTTCCCAATTCACGTCTGACATTTGCCCACTACACGTCTTGCATCTACCCACTACACGTCTGACATCTTCCGACTACACGTCTGACATCTGCCCACTACACATCTGATATCTGCCCACTACATGTCTGACATCTGACCAATACACGTCTGACATCTGCGCACTACATGTCTGACATCAGCCCACTACACGTCCGACATCTGCCCACTACACGTCTGACATCTGCCCACTACACGTCTGACATCTTCCTACTACACGTCTGACATTTGCCCACTACACGTCTGATATCTGCCCACTATACTTATGACATCTGCGCACTACACGTCTGGTATCTACCCACATCACGTTTGACATCTGCGCACTACATGTATGACATCTGCAAACTACACGTCTGGCATCTGGCCACTACACGTCTGACATCTGCCCACTACACGTCTGACATCTTCCAACAACGCGTCTGATATCTGCCCACTACACGTCTGACATCTGCCCACTATACGTGTGACATCTGCGCACTACACGTCTGATATCTGCCCACTTCACGTTTGACATAAGCCCACAACACGTCTGACATCTGCCCACTACACGTCTAGCAACTGCCCACTACACGCCTGACATCTGCCCACTACATGTCTGACATCTTATCAATACACGTCTGACATCTGCGCACTTCACGTCTGACATCTTCCCACTACACGTCTGACATCTTCCCACTACACGCCTGACAACTGCCCACTACACATCTGACATCTTCCCACTACACGGCTGACATCTACCCACTTCATGTCTGACTTCTTCCCACTACACGTCTGACACCTGCCAACTACACGTCTGACATCTGCCCACTATACGTCTGACATCTGCCCACTACACGTCTGACATCTGCGCACTACACGTCTGACATCTGCCCACTACACGTATAAAATATGCCCAACACACGTCTAACATCGGCCCACTACGCGTCTAACATTAGCCCACTACAAGCCTAAAATCTGCCCAACACACGTCTAACATCAGCCCACAATACGTCTAACATTAGCCAACTACACGTCTGACATCTGCCCACTACACGTCTAACATCTGCCCACTACATGTCTAACATCTGCCCACTACACGTCTGACATCTGCCCACTACACGTCTAACATCTGCCCACTACATGTCTAACATCTGCCCACTGCACGCCTGACATCTGGCCACTACTCGTCTAACATCTGCCCACTACACGTCTGACAGCTGCCCACTACATGTCTGACATCTTCCCACTACACGTCTGACATCTGCGCACTATATGTCTGACATCTGCCCACTACACGTCCGACATCTGCCCACTACATGTCTGACATCTGCGCACTATATGTCTGGCATCTGCCCACTACAAGTCCGACATCTGCCCACTACACGTATGACATCTACCCACTACACGTCTGACATCTTCCTACTACACGTCTGACATCGGCCCACTACACGCCTGACATATGCCCACTATTCGCCTGACGTCTGCGCACTACACGTCTGATATCTAGCAACTTCAAGTTTAACATCTGCGCACTACATGTCTGACATCTGCAAACTACTCGTCTGACATCTGGCCACTACACGTCTGACATCTACCCACTACACGTCTGACATCTTCCTACTACACGTCTGACATCTGCCCACTACACGTCTGAGATCTGCCCACTATACGTCTGACATGTGCGCACTACACGTCTTATAGCTGCCCGGTTTACGTTTGACATCAGCCGACAACACGTCCGACATCTGCCCACAACACGTCTAACAAATGCCCACTACACATCTGACTTCTGCCCACTACATGTCTGACATCTTCCCAATACACGTCTGACATCTGCCCACTACACGTCTAACATCTTCCCACTACGCGTCAGACATCTTCCCACTACTCGTCTGACAACTGCCCACTACACGTCTGACATCTTCCCACTACACGTCTCGCATCTACCCTCTACATGTCTGACATCTCCCCACTACACGTATGACACCTGCCCACTACATGTCTGACATCTGTCCACTACACGTCTGACATCTTTCTATTACACGTCTGACATCTGCCCACTACTCGTCTAAAATCTGCCCACTACACGTCTGACATCAGCCCACTGCACATCTGACATCATCCCACCGCACGTTTGACATTTGTCCACTACTCTTCTGACATCTGCTTACTATACGTCTAACATCTGTCCACTACACGTCTAACAACTGCCTACTACACGTGTAACATCTGCCCACTACATGTCTGACATCTTCCCAATACACGTCTGAAATCTGCGCAGTGCACGTCTGACATCTGCCCATTACACGTCTGACATCTGCCCACTACACGTCTGACATCTTCCCACTACACGTCTGTCATCTGCCAACTACACGTCTAACATCTGCCCACTACACGTCTGACATCTGCCCACTACACGTCTAACATCTGTCCACTACAAGTCTGACATCTGCCCACGAAACGTCTGACTTCTTTCCACTACACGTCTGACATCTGCCCACTACACATCTGACATCTGCGTACTACATGTCTGTCATCTGTCCACTACACGTCTGACATCTGACTACTACACATTTATCATCTGCCCACAACCCGTCTGATATATGCCCACTACACGTCTGACATCTTCCCAGTACACGTCTGACATCTGCCCACTACACGTCTGACATCTCCCCACTACAAGTCTGACATCTTCCCACTAGTCGTCTGACAACTGCCCACTACACGTCTGGCATCTTCCCACTACACTTCTGACATCTGCCCACTAAATGTCTGACATCTGCCTACTACAAGTCTGACATCTGCGCACTACATGTGTGACATCTGCGCACTACACGTCTGATATCTGCCAACTACACGGCAGACATCTGCCCACTATACGTCTAACTTCTGCGCACTACACGTCTGATATCTGCCCACGTCGCGTTTGACATCTGCCTACAACACGTCTTACATCTGTCCACTACACTTCCAACAACTGCCCACTACACGTCTACCATCTGGCCACTACGTGTCTGACATCTTCCCAATACACGTCTGACATCTACCCACTACACGTCTGACATCTTCCCACTACACATCTGACATCTTCCCACTACACGTCTGACAACTGCAAAATACACGTATGACATCTTCCCACTACACGTCTGACATGTGCCCACTACATGTCTGATATCTGCCCACTACACGGCTGACATTTGCCCACTACACGTCTGACATCTGCCCACTACACGTCTGATATCTGCCCACTACACGGCTGACATGTGCCCTCAACACGTCTGACTTCTGCCCTCAACGCGTCTGACATCTGCTCACTACACGTCTAACATCTGCCTTCAACACGTCTGACATGAGACCACTACACGTCTGACATCTGCTCATTACGCGTCTGACATGTGCCCACTACACTTCTGACATCTGCCCACTACACGCCTGACATCTGCCCTCTACACTTCAGACATCTGCCCACTACATGTCTGACTTCTGCAACTACACGTCTAACAATTGCCCAATACACGTCTGACATCTTCCCACTATACGTCTGAAATCTGCTCATTACACGTTTGACATCTGCCCACTACACGTCTTACATCTGCCCACTGAACGTCTGACATATTGCCACTACACGTCTGACATGTGCCCAGTACACGTCTGATATGCGCCCACTACACGTCTGACATCTGCCCACTTCATGTCTGACATCTGCTCACTACACTTCTGACATCTGCCCACAACACGTCTAACGCCTTCCCACTACAAGTCTGACATCTGCCCACTACACGTCTAACATCTTCACGCTACACTTCTGACATCTGCCGACTACACGTGTTACATATGCCCACTACACGTTTAACATCTGCAAACAGCACGTCTGACATCTGCCAACAACACCTCTGACATCTGCCCACAACACGTCTGACATCTGCCCGCAACACGTCTGACATCTTCCCAATACACGTCTGACACCTGTCCACTACAGGTTTTACATCTGCCCACTACACGTCTGACATTTTCACACTTCACGGCTGACAGCTGCTCACTACAACCCTGACATCTTCCCACTATTCGTCTGACATCTGTCCACTTCATGTCTCATATCTGCCCACTACACGTCTGGCATCTGCACATTACATGTCTTACATCTGCCCACTCCACGTCTGACATTTGCTCGCTACACGTCTTATTTCTGCCCACTACACATCTGACATCTGCCCACTGTACGTCTGAGATCTGCGCACTACACGTCTGATATCTGCCCACTTCACGTTTGACATCTGCCCACTACACGTCTGACATCTGCCCACTACATGTCTGACATCTGCCCACTACACGTCTGACATCTTCCTACTACACGTGTGACATCTGCCCATTGTACGTCTGACATATGATCTCTACACGTCTGTTAACTGCCCACTACTTGTCTGACATCTACACACTACACGTCTGACATCTGCTCACTACAAGTCTAACATCTGCCCACAACACGTCTGACATCTGCCCACTACACGTCTTACATCTTCCCACTACACGTGTGACACCTACCCACTACACGTCTGACAACTGCCCAGTACACGTCTGACATCTTCCCACTACACGTCTGACATCTGCCCACTACACGGCTGACATCTTCCTACTACAAGTCTGGCATCTACCCACTACACGTCTGACATCTGCCCACTATACGTCTGACATCTGCGCACTACACGTCTGATATCTGCCCATTTCACGTTTGACATCTTACCACTAAACGTGTGACATCTTCCCACTACACGTCTGACAACTGCAAAATACACGTATGACATCTTCCCACTACACGTCTGACATGTGCCCACTACATGTCTGATATCTGCCCACTACACGGCTGACATTTGCCCACTACACGTCTGACATCTGCCCACTACACGTCTGACAACTGCCCACCACACGGCTAACATCTGCCCTCTACACGTCTGACATCTGCCCTCTACGCGTCTGACGTCTGCCCACTACACGTCTAACATCTGCCCACTACACGTCTGACATCTGCCCACTACACGTCTGACATCTGCCCACTACTCGTCTGACAACTGCCCACCACAAGGCTAACATCTACCCTCTACACGTCTGACATCTGCCCTCTACGCGTCTGACGTCTGCCCAATACACGTCTAACATCTGCCCACTACACGTCTGACATCTGCCCACTACACGTCTGGCGTCTGCCCACTGCATGTCTGACTTCTTCTCACTACACGTCTAACATCTGCCCTAAACACGTCTGACATTAGGCCACTACACGTCTGACATCTGCTCATTACACGTATGACATCTCCCCACTATACGTCTGACATCTTCCCACTAGACGTCTGACAACTGCCCACTACACGTCTGGCATCTTCCCACTACACGTCTGACAACTGCCCACTACATGTCTGACATCTGCCTATTACAGGTCTGACATGTGCGCACTACATGTCTGACAATTGCCCACTACACTTCTGACATCTGCCTACTACACGTCTGACATCTTCCTACTACACGACTGACATCTGCCCACTTCACGTCTGACATCTGCACACTATACGTCTGACATCTGCGCACTACACGTCTGATATCTGCCCACGTCGCGTTTGACATCTGCCTACAACACGTCTGACATCTGCCCACAACACTTCTAACAACTGCCCACTACACGTCTGCCATCTGGCCACTACGTGTCTCACATCTTCCCACTACACGTCTGACAACTGCCTTCTACACGTCTGACATCTTCCCACTACACGTCTAACATGTGCCCACTACATATCAGATATCTGCCCACTACACGTCTGACATTTGCCCACTACACGTTTGACATCTGCCCACTACACGTCTGACAACTGCCCACCACACGTCTAACATGTGCCCTCAACACGTCTGACATCTGCCCTCTACGCGTCTGACATCTGCCCACTACACGTCTAACATTTGCTCACTACACGTCTAGCATCTGCCCACTGCAATACTGACTTCTGCTCAATACACGTCTAACATCTGCCCAATACACTTCTGACATCTGCCGACTAAACGCCTGACATCTGCCCACTACACTTCAGACATCTGCCCACTACATGTCTGACTTCTGCCACTACACGTCTAACAATTGCCCACTACACATCTGACATCTTCCCACTTCACGTCTGAAATCTGCCCAGTACACGTCTGACATCTGCCCACTACACGTCTTACATCTGCCCACTACACCTCTGACATCTGCTCACAACACGTCTAACGCCTTCGCACTACACGTCTCACGTCTGCCCACTACACGTCTAACATCTTCAGGCTACAGTTCTGACATCTGCCTACTTCACGTCTGACATCTGGACACTACACGTCTGACTTATGTCCCATACACGTCTGACATCTGCCCACTACACGGCTGACATCTGCCCACTACACGTTTAACATCTGCAAACACGACTGACATCTGCCCACAACACGTCTGAGATTTGCCACTACACGTCTGACAACTTCCCACCACACGTCTAACATGTGCCCTCAACACGTCTGACTTCTGCCCTCAACGCGTCTGACATCTGCTCACTACACGTCTAACATCTGCCTTCAACACGTCTGACATGAGGCCACTACACGTCTGACATCTGCTCATTACGCGTCTGACATCTGCCCACTACACTTCTGACATCTGCCCACTACACGCCTGACATCTGCCCTCTACACTTCAGACATCTGCCCACTACATGTCTGACTTCTGCAACTACACGTCTAACAATTGCCCAATACACGTCTGACATCTTCCCACTATACGTCTGAAATCTGCTCATTACACGTTTGACATCTGCCCACTACACGTCTTACATCTGCCCACTGAACGTCTGACATATTGCCACTACACGTCTGACATGTGCCCAGTACACGTCTGATATGCGCCCACTACACGTCTGACATCTGCCCACTTCATGTCTGACATCTGCTCACAACACGTCTAACGCCTTCCCACTACAAGTCTCACATCTGCCCACTACACGTCTAACATCTTCACGCTACACTTCTGACATCTGCCGACTACACGGCTGACATCTGCCCACTACACGTGTTACATATGCCCACTACACGTTTAACATCTGCAAACAGCACGTCTGACATCTGCCAACAACACCTCTGACATCTGCCCACAACACGTCTGACATCTGCCCGCAACACGTCTGACATCTTCCCAATACACGTCTGACACCTGTCCACTACAGGCTTCACATCTGCCCACTACACGTCTGACATTTTCACACTTCACGGCTGACAGCTGCTCACTACAACCCTGACATCTTCCCACTATTCGTCTGACATCTGTCCACTTCATGTCTCATATCTGCCCACTACACGTCTGGCATCTGCGCATTACATGTCTTACATCTGCCCACTCCACGTCTGACATTTGCTCGCTACACGTCTGATTTCTGCCCACTACACAGCTGACATCTGCCCACTGTACGTCTGAGATCTGCGCACTACACGTCTGATATCTGCCCACTTCACGTTTGACATCTGCCCACTACACGTCTGACATCTGCCCACTACACGTCTGACATCTGCCCACTACACGTCTGACATCTTCCTACTACACGTGTGACATCTGCCCATTGTACGTCTGACATATGATCTCTACACGTCTGTTAACTGCCCACTACTTGTCTGACATCTACACACTACACGTCTGACATCTGCTCACTACAAGTCTAACATCTGCCCACAACACGTCTGACATCTGCCCACTACACGTCTTACATCTTCCCACTACACGTGTGACACCTACCCACTACACGTCTGACAACTGCCCAGTACACGTCTGACATCTTCCCACTACACGTCTGACATCTGCCCACTACACGGCTGACATCTTCCTACTACAAGTCTGGCATCTACCCACTACACGTCTGACATCTGCCCACTATACGTCTGACATCTGCGCACTACACGTCTGATATCTGCCCATTTCACGTTTGACATCTTACCACTAAACGTGTGACATCTGCCCACTACACGTCTGATATCTGCCAATTACACGTCGGATATCTTCCTTCTACACAGCTGACAACTGCCCACTACACGTCTGATATCTTCCCACTACACGTCTGACATCTGCCCACTACACGTCTGACATATGCGTACTACATGTATGACATCTGACCACTACACGTCTGACATCTGCCCACTACACGTTTGACATCTGCCCACTACACGTCTGACGTCTTCCTACTACGCGTCTGACATTTGCCCACTACACGTCTGACATCTGCCCACTACACGACTGACATCTGCCCACTACACGTGACATATGCGCACTAAACGTCTGACATCTACACACAACACGTCGGACATCTTCCTTCTACACATCTCACATCTGCCCACTACACGTCTGACATTTGTCCACTAAATATCTGACATCTGCCCACTACACGTCTGACATTTGTCCACTAAACGTCTGACATCTGCCCTCTGTACACGTCTGATATCTGCCCACTACATATCTGACTTCTGCCCACTTCACGTCTAGCATCTGCGCACTACACGTCTCACATCTGCCCACTACACTTCTGATATCTGCCCACTACACGTCTAACATCTGCCCACTACACGTCTGACATCTGCCCACTATACCTCTGACATCTGCGCACTACACGTCTGATATCTGCCCACTTCACATTTGACATCTGCCCACTACACGTCTGACATCTATACACAACACGTCGGACATCTTCCTCCTACACATCTGACATCTGCTCACTACACGTCTGACATTTGTCCACTAAACGTCTGACATCTGCCCACTACAAGTCTGACAAAGCCCAACACACGTCTAACATGTGCCCTCTACACGTCTGACATCTGTCCTCTGAACACGTCTGATATCTGCCCACTACACGTCTAACATCTGCCCACTACACGTCTGACATCTGCCCATTACACGTCTAATACCTGCCCACTATATGTCTGACTTCTGCCCACTACACGTCTAGCATCTGCACACTACACGTCTGATATCTGCCCACTACATTTCTGACATCTGCCTACTACACGTCTGACATCTGCCCACTACACTTCTGACATCTGCCCACTACATGTCTGACTTCTGCCACTTCACGTCTAACAACTGTCAACAACACGTCTGACATCTGCCCACTACACGTCTAACAATTGCCCACTACACGTCTGACATGTTCCCACTATACGTCTGAAATCTGCCCATTACACGGCTGACATCTGCCCACTACACGTCTGACATGTGCCCACTGCACGTCTGACATCTTCCCACTACACACCTGACATGTGCCCACTACACGTCTGACATCTGCCCACTACACGTCTGACATCTGCCCATTACACGTCTGATATCTTCCCACTACTCGTGTGACATCTGCCCACTATAAGTCTGACATCCACCCACTACACGTCTAACATCTTCCCGCTACATGTCTGCCATCTGCCCACTCCACGTCTGACATCTGCACACTACACGTCTGACATCTGCCCCCTTCACGTCTGAATACTGCCCACTACAAGTCTGACATCTGCACACTACATGTGTGACATCTGCCCACAATACGTCTGACATCTGCCCACTACACATCTGACATCTGCCCACTACACGTCTGACATCTGCCCACTACACGCCTGACATCTACCCACTACATGTCTGACATCTTCCTACTACACGTCTGCCATCTGCCCACTCTACGTCTGACATCTGCCCACTATACGTCTGACATTTTCCCACTACACGTCTGATATCTGCCCACTACACGTAAGACATCGCCCTACTACACGTCTGACATCTGCCCACTACAAGTCTGACAACTGCTCACTATACGTCTGACATCTGCGCACTACACGTCTGACATCTGCCCGCTTCACGTTTGACATCTGCCCACTACACGTATGACATCTGCCCACTTCACGTCTGACATCATCCTACTACACGTCTGACATGTGCCCACTACACGTCTAATATCTGCCCACTACATGTCTGACTTCTGCCCACTACACTTCTGACATCTGCCCACTACACGTCTAACATCTGCCCACTACACGTCTAACAACTGCCCACAACACGTCTGACATCTGCCGTCTACACGTCTAACAACTGCCCACTTCACGTCTGTCATCTGCCCACTACACGTCCGACATCTGCCCACTACACGTCTGACTCTGCCTAATACGCAGCTGACATGTGCTTACTTCACGTCTGACATCTGCTCACTACACGGCTGACATCTGTCCACTACACGTCTAACATCTGCCCACTACGTGTCGAACATCTGCCCACTACACGCCTGACATCTACCCACTAGATGTCTGACATCTTCCTACTACACGTCTGCCATCTGCCCACTCTACGTCTGACATCTGCACACTACACGTCTGACATCTGCCCCCTTCACGTCTGACATCTGCCCACTACAAGTCTGACATCTGCGCACTACATGAGTGACATCTGCCCACAACACGTCTGACATCTGCCCACTACACGTGTAATATCTGCCCACTACACTTCTGACATCTTCCCACTGCACGTCTGACATCTACCCACTATGTCTGACATCTACACACAACACGTCGGACATCCTCCTCCTACACATCTGACATCTTCCCACCACACGTCTAACATGTGCCCTCTAAACGTCTGACATCTGACCTCTGTACGCGTCTGACATCTGCCCAGTAACACGTCTGACATCTGTTCACTACACGTCTGACATCTGCCCACTACACGTCTAACATCTGCGCACTTCACGTCTGACGTCTGAACACTACCCGTCTGACTTCTGTCCCCTACACGTTTGACATCTGCACACTACACGTCTGACTTGTGACAACAACACGTTTGACATCTGTCCACTACACGTCTGACATCTCCCCACTACATGTCTAATATCTTCCCACAACACGTCTGACATCTGCCCACTACAGCTCTGACATCTGCCAAAAGCACGTCTGACATCTGCCCACTACACGACTGACATCTGCCCACTGCATGCCCGACGTCTGCCCACTACACGTATAACGTATCCCCACTACACGTCCGACATCTGCCCACTACACGTCTGACATCTGCCCACTACACTTCTAACATCTGCCCACTCCACGTCTAACACCTGCACACTAGACGTCAGACATCTGTGCAATGCACGTCTGACATCTGCCCACTACAAGTCTAACATCTGCCCATTGCACGTCTAACATCTGCCCACTACACGTTTGACATCTATCCACTACACGTCTGACATCTGCCCACTACATGTCTGACTTCTGCCACTACACGTCTAACAACTGTCAACAACACGTCTGACATGTTCCCACTACACGTCTGAAATCTGCCCATTACACGTCTGGCATCTGCCCACTACACGTCTGACATGTGCCCACTGCACGTCTGACATCTTCCCACTACACATCTGACATGTACCCACTACACGTCTGACATCCGCCCACTACACGTCTGATATCTTCCCACTACACGTCTGACATCTGCCAACTTCATGTCTGACATCTGCCCACAACATCTCCAGATAACTCCAGATAACAACACGTCTAACACTTTCCAACTACACGTATCACATCTGCCCATTACACGTCTAACATCTTCATGCTACACGTCTGACATCTGCCTGCTTCACGTTTGACATCTGCAAACTATACGTCTGTCTTATGTCCCCTACACGTCTGACATCTGCCCACTACACGTCTGACATCTGCCCACTACACGTCTGATATCTACCCACTACTCGTGTGACATCTGCCCACTACAAGTCTGACATCTACCCACTACACGTCTAACATCTTCCCGCTACATGTCTGCCATCTGGCCACTCCACGTCTGACATCTGCACACTACACGTCTGACATCTGCCCCCTTCATGTCTGAATACTGCCCACTACAAGTCTGACATCTGCACACTACATGTGTGACATCTGCCCACAATACGTCTGACATCTGCCCACTACACATGTGATATCTACAAACTACACTTCTGACATCTGCCCACTACACATCTGACATCTGCCCACTACACGTCTGACATCTGCCCACTACACGCCTGACATCTTCCCACTACATGTCTGACATCTTCCTACTACACGTCTGACATCTGCCCACTGTACGTCTGACATCTTCCCACTACACGTCTGACATCTGCCCACTACACGTCTGACCTCTGCCCACTACACGTAAGACATCGCCCTACTACACGTCTGACATTTGCCCACTACAAGTCTGACAACTGCTCACTATACGTCTGACATCTGCGCACTATACGTCTGATATCTGCCCGCTTCCCGTTTGACATCTGCCCACTACACGTCTGACATCTGCCCACTTCACGTCTGACATCATCCTACTACACGTCTGACATCTGCCCACTACATGTCTAATATCTTCCCTCAACACGTCTGACATCTGCCCACTACAGCTCTGACATCTGCCAAAAGCACGTCTGACATCTGCCCACTACACGACTGACATCTGCCCACTACATGCCCGACGTCTGCCCACTACACGTATAACGTACCCCAATACACGTCCGACATCTGCCCACTACACGTCTGACATCTGCCCACTACACTTCTAACATTTGCACACTCCACGTCTAACACCTGCCTACTAGACGTCAGACATCTGCGCACTGCACGTCTGTTATCTGCCTAGTTCAAGTTTAACATCTGCCCACTACACGCCTGACATCTACACACAACACGTCGGATATCTTCCAACTACACATCTGACATCTGCCCACTACACGTCTGACATTTCCCCACTACACGTCTGACATCTGCCCACTACACATTTGTCATCTTCCCACAACAC
This sequence comes from Cherax quadricarinatus, assembly GCF_038502225.1. Taxonomy (NCBI): domain Eukaryota; kingdom Metazoa; phylum Arthropoda; class Malacostraca; order Decapoda; family Parastacidae; genus Cherax; species Cherax quadricarinatus. The sequence continues at coordinate 21,934,665 of NC_091302.1, forward strand.
GTCTGACATATGAACACTATACGCCTGACATCTGCGCTATACACGTCTGATATCTGCGCACTTCACGTTTGACAACTGCCCACTACACGTCTGACATCTTCCCAATACACGTCTGACATCTGCCCACTACATGTGTCATATCTGCCCACTACACGTCTGACATCTGCCCACTACATGTATGACATCTGACCACTACACGTCTGACGTCTGCCCACTACACGTTTGACATCTGCCCACTACACTTCTGACGTCTTCCTACTACACGTCTGGCATTTGCCCACTACACATCTGACATCTGTAAACTACACGTCTGACATGTGCCCACTGCACACCTGACATCTACCCACTACATGTCTGACATTTTCCTACTACACGTCTGACATCTGCCCACTACACATTTGACATCTGCCCACTACACGTCTGACGAAAGCCCACCACACGTCTAACATGTGCCCTCTACACGTCTGACATCCTCCCTCTGTACACGTCTGACACCTGCCCACTACACCTCTAACATATGCTTACTACAAGTCTGACATCTGCCAACTACACGTCTAACATCTGCCCACTACATATCTGACTTCTGCCCACTTCACGTCTAGCATCTGCGCACTACACGTCTGACATCTGCCCACTACACTTCTGATATCTGCCCACTACACGTCTATCATCTGCCCACTACACGTCTGACATTTGCCCACTATACCTCTGACATCTGCGCACTACACGTCTGATATCTGCCCACTTCACGTTTGACATCTGCCCACTACACGTCTGACATCTACACACAACACGTCGGACATCTTCCTCCTACACATCTGACATCTGCTCACTACATGTCTGACATTTCTCCACTAAACGTCTCTCATCTGCCCACTACACATCTGACAAAGCCCACCACACGTCTAACATGTGCCCTCTACACGTCTGACATCTGTCCTCTGTACACGTCTGACATCTGCCCACTACACGTCTAACATCTGCCCATTACACGTCTGACATCTGCCCACTACACGTCTAATTCCTGCCCACTACATGTCTGACTTCTGCTCACTACACGTCTAGCATCTGCGCACTACACGTCTGACATCTGCCCACTACATTTCTGACATCTGCCCACTACACGTCTGACATCTGCGCACTACACGTCTGACATCTGCCCACTACATGTCTGACTTCTGCCACTACACGTCTAACAACTGTCAAGAACACGTCTGACATCTGCCCACTACACGTCTAACAATTGCCCACTACACGTCTGACATCTTCCCACTACACGTCTGAAATCTGCCCATTACACGTCTGACATCTGCCCACTACACGTCTGACATGTGCCCAATGCACGTATGACATCTTCCCACTACACATCTGACATGTGCCCACTACACGTCTGATATCTACCCACTACACGTCTGACATCTGCCCACTTCATGTCTGACATCTGCCCACTACACGTCTAACACTTTCCCACTACACGTATCACATCTGCCCATTACACGTCTAACATCTTCATGCTACACGTCTGACATCTGCCTGCTTCACTTCTGACATCTGCACACTACACGTCTGTCTTATGTCCCCTACACGTCTGACATCTGCCCACTACACGTCTGATATCTTCCCACTACTCGTGTGACATCTGCCCACTACAAGTCTGACATCTACCCACTACACGTCTAACATCTTCCCGCTACATGTCTGCCATCTGCCCACTCCACGTCTGACATCTGCACACTACACGTCTGACATCTGCCCCCTTCACGTCTGAATACTGCCCACTACAAGTCTGACATCTGCACACTACTTGTGTGACATCTGCCCACAATACGTCTGACATCTGCCCACTACACATGTGATATCTGCCAACTACACTTCTGACATCTGCCCACTACACATCTGACATCTGCCCACTACACGTCTGACATCTGCCCACTACACGCCCGACATCTACCCACTACATGTCTGACATCTTCCTACTACACGTCTGCCATCTGCCCACTCTACGTCTGACATCTACCCACTACACGTCTGACATCTGCCCCCTTCACGTCTGACATCTGCCCACTACAAGTCTGACATCTGCACACTACACGTGTGATATCTGCCCACTACACTTCTGACATCTGCCCACTGCACGTCTGACATCTGCGCACTACACGTCTGATATCTGCCCACATCACGTCTGACATCTAGCCACTATGTCTAACATCTTCACACAACACGTCGGACATCATCCTCCTACACATCTGACATCTTCCCACCACACGTCTAACATGTGCCCTCTAAACATCTGACATCTGACCTCTGTACACGTCTGACATCTGCCCAGTAACATGTCTGACTTCTGTCCACTACACGTCCCGCATCTACGCACTACACGTCTGACATCTGCCCACTACACGTGTGACATTTGCCCACTACGCTTCTGACATCTGCGCACTTCACATCTGACGTCTGAACACTACCCGTCCGACTTCTGCCCCCTACACGTTTGACATCTGTCCACTACATGTCTAACATCTTCCCACAACACGTCTGACATCTCCCCACTACATGTCTAATATCTTCCCACAACACGTCTGACATCTCCCCACTACATGTCTAACATCTTCCCACAACACGTCTGACATCTCCCCACTACATGTCTAACATCTTCCCACAACACGTCTGACATCTCCCCACTACATGTCTAACATCTTCCCACAACACGTCTGACATCTCCCCACTACATGTCTAATATCTTCCCACAACACGTCTGACATCTCCCCACTACATGTCTAACATCTTCCCACAACACGTCTGACATCTGCCCACTACAGGTCTGACATCTGCCAAAAGCACGTCTGACATCTGCCCACTACACGACAGACATCTGCCCACTACATGCCTGACGTCTGCCCACTACACGTATAACGTGTCCCCACTACACGTCCGACATCTGCCCACTACACGTCTGACATCTGCCCATTACTCGTCTAACATCTGCCCACTACACGTTTAACATCTATACACTACACGTCTGACATCTGCCCACTACACGGCTGACATCTTCCTACTACACGTCTGACACCTGCCCACTACACGTCTGACATCTGCCCACTACACGGCTGACATCTTCCTACTACACGTCTGACACCTGCCCACTACACGTCTGATATCGGCCCACTTCACATTTGACATCTGCCCACTACACGTCTGACCTCTGCCCACTACACGTAAGACATCGCCCTACTACACGTCTGACATCTGCCCACTACAAGTCTGACAACTGCTCACTATACGTCTGACATCTGCGCACTACACGTCTGATATCTGCCCACTTCACGTTTGACATCTTCCCACTACACGTCTGACATCTGCCCACTTTACGTCTGACATCATCGTACTACACGTCTGACATCTGCCCACTACACGTCTAATATCTGCCCACTACATGTCTGACTTCTGCCCACTTCACGTCTGCCATCTGCCCACTACACGTCCGACATCTGCCCACTACACGTCTGACATCTGCCTAATACGCAGCTGGCATGTGCTCACTTCACGTCTGACATCTGCTCACTACACGTCTGACATCTGCCCATTACACGTCTAACATCTGCCCACTACGTGTCGAACATCTGCCCACTACACGCCTGACATCTACCCACTACATGTCTGACATCTTCCTACTACACGTCTGCCATCTGCCCACTCTACGTCTGACATCTGCACACTACACGTCTGACATCTGCCCCCTTCACGTCTGACATCTGCCCACTACAAGTCTGACATCTGCACACTACATGTGTGACATCTGCCCTCAACACGTCTGACATCTGCCCACTACACGTGTGATATCTGCCCACTACACTTCTGACATCTGCCCACTGCACGTCTGACATCTGCCCACTACACGTCTGATATCTGCCCACTTCACGTCTGACATCTACCCACTATGTGTTACATCTACACGCAACACGTCGGACATCATCCTCCTACACATCTGACATCTTCCCACCACACGTCTAACATGTGCCCTCTTAACGTCTGACATCTGACCTCTGTACACGTCTGACATCTGCCCACTATACGTCTAACATCTGCCTACTACACGTCTGACATCTGCCCACTACACGTCTAACATCTGCCCACCACATGTCTGTCTGCCCACTACACGTCTAGCATCTGCGCACTACCCGTCTGACTTCTGCCCCCTACACGTTTGACATCTGCTCACTACACATCTGACTTGTGCCAACTACACGATTGACATCTGCCCACTACAGCTCTGACATCTGCCAAAAGCACGTCTGACATCTGCCCACTACGCGACTGACATCTGCCCATTACATGCCTGACGTCTGCCCACTACACGTATAACGTATCCCCACTACACGTCCGACATCTGCCCACTCCACGTCAAACACCTGCCCACTAGACGTCAGAGATCTGTGCACTGCACGTCTGACATCTGCCCACCACACGTCTGACATCTGCGCATTACACGTCTAACATCTGCCCACTACACGTTTGACATCTATCCACTACACGTCTGACATCTGCCCACTACACGGCTGACATCTTCCTATTACTCCTCTGACACCTGCCCACTACACGTCTGATATCTGCCCACTTCACGTTTGACATCTGCCCACTACACGTCTGACATCTGCCCACTTCACGTCTGACATCATCCTACTACACGTCTGACATCTGCCCACTACACGTCTAATATCTGCCCACTACATGTCTGACTTCTGCCCACTACACTTCTGACATCTGCCCACTTCACGTCTGTCATCTGCCCACTACACGTCCGACATCTACCCACTACACGTCTGACATCTGCCCAATACACGTCTGACATCTGCCCACTTCATGCCTGACATCTGCCCACTGCACGTCTGACTTGTGCCAACTACACGTTTGACATTTGTCCACTACACGTCTGACATCTCCCCACTACATGTCTAACATCTTCCCACAACACGTCTGACATCTGCCCACTACAGCTCTGACATCTGCCAAAAGCACGTCTGACATCTGCCCACTACACGTCTGACATCTGCCCTTTACACGTCTAACATCTGCCAACTACACGTTTGACATCTATCCACTACACGTCTGACATCTGCCCACTACACGGCTGACATCTTCCTACTACACGTCTGACACCTGCCCACTACACGTCTGACATCTGCCCACTATACGTCTGGCATCTTCCCACTACACGTCTCATATCTGCCCACTTCACGTTTGACATCTGCCCACTACACGTCTGACATCTGCCCACTTCACGTCTGACATCATCCTACTACACGTCTGACATCTGCCCACTGCACGTCTAATATCTGCCCACTACATGTCTGACTTCTGCCCACTACACTTCTGACATCTGCCCACTACACGTCTAACATCTGCCCACTACACGTCTAACAACTGCGCACAACACGTGTGACATCTGCCCTCTACAAGTCTAACAACTGCCCACTTCACGTCTCTCATCTGCCCACTACACGTCTGACCTCTGCCCAATACACGTCTGACATCTGCCCACTTCATGCCTGACATCTGCCCACTACATGGCTGACTTCTGCCAACTACACATCTGACATTTGCCCAATGCACGTCTGACATCTGCCCACTACACGTCTGATATCTTCCCACTGCTCGTGTGGCATCTGCCCACTACAAGTCTGACATCTACCCACTACACGTCTAATATCTTCCCGCTACACGTCTGCCATCTGCCCACTACACGTCTGACATCTGCCCATTACACGTCTGACATCTGCATAATACACTTCTGACGTCTGCCCACTTCATGTCTGCCATCTGCCCACTACACGTCTGACATCTGCCCACTACACGACTGACATCTGCAGAATACTCGTCTGACATCTGCCCCCATCACGTCTGAATACTGCCCACTACAGGTCTGACATCTGCACACTACATGTGTGACATCTGCCCACAATACGTCTGACATCTGCCCACTACACATCTGACATCTGCCCACTACACGTCTGACATTTGCCCACTACACGCCTGACATCTACCCACTACATGACTGACATCTTCCTACTACACGTCTGCCATCTGCCGACTACATGTGTGATATCTGCCCACTACAAGTCTGACATCTGCACACTTCATGTGTGACATCTGCCCAAAACACGTCTGACATCTGCCCACTACAAATCTGATATCTGCCCACTTCACGTCTGACATCTACCCTCTATGTCTGACATTTACACACAACACGTCGGACATCATCCTCCTACACATTTGACATCTTCCCACCACACGTCTAACATGTGGCCTCTAAACGTCTGACATCTGCCCATTACACGTCTAACATCTGCGCACTACACGTTTGACATCTATCCACTACACGTCTGACATCTGCCCACTACATGTCTGACATCTTCCTACTACATGTCTGACACCTGCCCTCTTCACGTCTGACATCTGCCCACTATACGTCTGACATCTTCCCACTAAAATTCTGATATCTGCCCACTTCACGTTTGACATCTGCTCACTACACGTCTGACCTCTGCCCACTACACGTAAGACATCGCCCTACTATACGTCTGACATCTGCCCACTACAAGTCTGACATCTGCTCACTATACGTCTGACATGTGCGCACTACACGTCTGATATCTGCCCACTTCACGTTTGACATCTGCCCACTACACGTCTGACATCTGCTCACAATACGTCTGACATCTGCGCCCTACACGTCTGACATTTGCCCACTACATGTTTGACATCCACCCGCTACACGTGTGACATCTGCCCAGCACACGTCTAACATGTGCCCTCTACACGTCTGACCTCTGCCCTCTACACGTCTGACATCTGCCCACTACACGTCTGACATGTGCCCACTACACAGCTGAAATCTGCACGTTACACGACTGACATCTGCCCACTACATTTCACATCGGCCCACTGCACGTCTAACTTCTGCGCACTACACGTCTGACATCTGCCCACTACACGTCTATCATCTGCCCACCACACGTCTAACATCTGCCCACTACACGTCTGACATCTGCCGACTACACGACTGATATCTGCCCACTACACGTCTGACATCTGCCCACAACACCTCTGACATATGCTCACTACACGTCTAACATTTGCCAACTACACGTCTGACATCTGCCTAATACGCAGCTGACATGTGCTCACTTCACGTCTGACATCTGCTCACTACACGTCTGACATCTGCCCACTACACGTCTAACATCTGCCCACTACGTGTCGAACATCTGCCCACTACACGTCTGACATCTGCCCACTACACGTCTTACATCTGCCCACTTCACGTTTGACAACGGCCCACTACACGTATGATATCTGACCACTACACTTCTGACATTTGCCCACTACCCGTCTGAAATCTGCCCACTACACGTCTGAGATCTGCCCACCGGACGTCTAACATCTGCCCTGAACACGTCTGATATCTAGCCACTACATGTCGGACATCTGCCCACTACACGTCTGACATCTGCTCTCTACACGTCTGACATCTGCCCACTACACGTTTGACATCTGCCCACTTCATGGCTGACATCTGCCCACTACACGTCTGACATCTGCCCACTACACGTTTGACATCTGCCCGCTACACGTCAGAGATCTTCCAACTACACGGCTGACATCTACCCACTACACGTCTGACATCTGCCCACTGCATGTCTAAAATCTGCCCACTACACGTCTGACATCTGCCCACTACACGTCTAACATCTGCACACTACACGTCTGATATCTGCCCACTACACGTCTAAAAGCTGCCCACTACACATCTGACATCTGCCCACTGCACATCTGACATCTGCGCACTACACGTCTGACAACTGCCCACTAAACATCTGACATCTGCCCACTGCACGTCTAGCTTCTTCCCACTACAAGTGTGACATCTGTTAACTACACGTCTAACATCTGCCCACCACACATCTAACATCTGCCCACTACACGTCTGATATCTGCACACTGCACTACTGACATCTGCCCACTACACGTCTGACATCTGCCCACTACACGTCACACATCTGCTCACTAAACGTCTGACTTCTGCCCACTACACGTCTAACATCTGCCCACTACATATCTGGCTTCTGCCCACTACACGTCTGACATCAGCCCAATTCACGTCTGACATCTGCCCACTACATGTCTGACATAAGCCCACTACACGTCTAACAACTTCCCACTACACGTCTGAAAACTGCCCACTACACGTATGACATCTGCCCACTACACATCTGACATTTGCCCTCTACACATCTGACATCTGCCCTCCACACGTCTAAGATGTGCGCACTACACGTCTGACATCTTTTCACTACACGTCTAACATGTGCCCACTACACATCTGATATCTGCCCACTTCACGTTTGACATCTGCCCACTACACGTCTAACATCTGCCCACTACACGTCTGATATCTGCCCAGTTCACTTTTGACATCTGCCCACTACACGTCTAACATCTGCCCACTACACGTCTAACATCTGCCCACTACACGTCTAACATCTGCCCACTACACGTTTAACTTTTGCCCACGCACACTTGGTCTTTTTGTAACGAAATTGGCCCCACACAGCACATTTCACCCAACAGTATAAAATGGGTGACTGTAAGTACCTGTAAGTAAGATCTGTAAGTAGACCATCACCGCATTTCTTGGCGTGTCTACTCGAGGTTTGAGAGATTGAATGTGAAGGCGTGGTTATGCACTGGTCAACTTTTTTTTTTGTAATAACTTATTAGAGGAAGACGAAGAAGTCTGATTCTCAATAAAACGGTTCACCTAATGAAACTGCCAAAGTGGGCTTCGACGGGGGTGGGGGAGAATACGAATGGGAAGTAAGGTGGATAGGGAAAATAATCCCTATCATGTAAATCTGGGAGGAAAGGCCAGGTAGAGTGCAGTTGAAGAGAATACCGAGAGATCTGTGGAAGAGAGTGTTTGAGTGCGAGGGTCAAAAATGGTAGAAGTAAGAGTCTTTAAAACATGGAGGGGAAGAGAAGTGAGAAGAACCTCTAGTAACTCATCACCACCAGTCACCAAGGAGAAAAGAATTCACACTGCAGGGTTTCCTAAGTGTAAAGAAGTAACAGTCAGTTACTTAGTGGTAAAGAAGTAACAATCAGTTACTTAGGGGTAAAGAAGTAACAATCAGTTACATAGGGGTAAAGAAGTAACACTCAGTTACTTAGTGGTAAAGAAATAACACTCAGTTACTTAGGGGTAAAGAAGTAACAATCAGTTACTTAGGGGTAAAGAAGTAACACTCAGTTACTTAGTGGTAAAGAAGTAACACTCAGTTACTTAGTGGTAAAGAAGTAACACTCAGTTACTTAGGGGTAAAGAAGTAACAGTCAGTTACTTAGTGGTAAAGAAGTAACAGTCAGTTACTTAGTGGTAAAGAAGTAACGATCAGTTACCTAGGTGTAAAGAAGTAACGATCAGTTACCTCGGGGTAAAGAAGTAACGATCAGTTACCTCGGGGTAAAGAAGTAACGATCAGTTACCTCGGGGTAAAGAAGTAACGATCAGTTACCTCGGGGTAAAGAAGTAACGATCAGTTACCTCGGGGTAAAGAAGTAACGATCAGTTACCTCGGGGTAAAGAAGTAACGATCAGTTACCTCGGGGTAAAGAAGTAACGATCAGTTACCTCGGGGTAAAGAAGTAACGATCAGTTACCTCGGGGTAAAGAAGTAACGATCAGTTACCTAGGTGTAATGAAGTAACGATCAGTTACCTCGGGGTAAAGAAGTAACGATCAGTTACCTCGGGGTAAAGAAGTAACGATCAGTTACCTAGGTGTAATGAAGTAACGATCAGTTACCTCGGGGTAAAGAAGTAACGATCAGTTACCTAGGTGTAATGAAGTAACGATCAGTTACCTAGGTGTAATGAAGTAACGATCAGTTACCTAGGTGTAATGAAGTAACGATCAGTTACCTAGGTGTAATGAAGTAACGATCAGTTACCTCGGGGTAAAGAAGTAACGATCAGTTACCTAGGTGTAATGAAGTAACGATCAGTTACCTAGGTGTAATGAAGTAACGATCAGTTACCTAGGTGTAATGAAGTAACGATCAGTTACCTAGGTGTAATGAAGTAACGATCAGTTACCTAGGTGTAATGAAGTAACGATCAGTTACCTAGGTGTAATGAAGTAACGATCAGTTACCTAGGTGTAATGAAGTAACGATCAGTTACCTAGGTGTAATGAAGTAACGATCAGTTACCTAGGTGTAATGAAGTAACGATCAGTTACCTCGGGGTAAAGAAGTAACGATCAGTTACCTAGGTGTAATGAAGTAACGATCAGTTACCTAGGTGTAATGAAGTAACGATCAGTTACCTCGGGGTAAAGAAGTAACGATCAGTTACCTAGGTGTAATGAAGTAACGATCAGTTACCTAGGTGTAATGAAGTAACGATCAGTTACCTCGGGGTAAAGAAGTAACGATCAGTTACCTAGGTGTAATGAAGTAACGATCAGTTACCTAGGTGTAATGAAGTAACGATCAGTTACCTAGGTGTAATGAAGTAACGATCAGTTACCTCGGGGTAAAGAAGTAACGATCAGTTACCTCGGGGTAAAGAAGTAACGATCAGTTACCTCGGGGTAAAGAAGTAACGATCAGTTACCTAGGTGTAATGAAGTAACGATCAGTTACCTAGGTGTAATGAAGTAACGATCAGTTACCTCGGGGTAAAGAAGTAACGATCAGTTACCTCGGGGTAAAGAAGTAACGATCAGTTACCTCGGGGTAAAGAAGTAACGATCAGTTACCTCGGGGTAAAGAAGTAACGATCAGTTACCTCGGGGTAAAGAAGTAACGATCAGTTACCTCGGGGTAAAGAAGTAACGATCAGTTACCTCGGGGTAAAGAAGTAACGATCAGTTACCTCGGGGTAAAGAAGTAACGATCAGTTACCTCGGGGTAAAGAAGTAACGATCAGTTACCTAGGTGTAATGAAGTAACGATCAGTTACCTCGGGGTAAAGAAGTAACGATCAGTTACCTCGGGGTAAAGAAGTAACGATCAGTTACCTAGGTGTAATGAAGTAACGATCAGTTACCTCGGGGTAAAGAAGTAACGATCAGTTACCTAGGTGTAATGAAGTAACGATCAGTTACCTAGGTGTAATGAAGTAACGATCAGTTACCTAGGTGTAATGAAGTAACGATCAGTTACCTAGGTGTAATGAAGTAACGATCAGTTACCTCGGGGTAAAGAAGTAACGATCAGTTACCTAGGTGTAATGAAGTAACGATCAGTTACCTAGGTGTAATGAAGTAACGATCAGTTACCTAGGTGTAATGAAGTAACGATCAGTTACCTAGGTGTAATGAAGTAACGATCAGTTACCTAGGTGTAATGAAGTAACGATCAGTTACCTAGGTGTAATGAAGTAACGATCAGTTACCTAGGTGTAATGAAGTAACGATCAGTTACCTAGGTGTAATGAAGTAACGATCAGTTACCTAGGTGTAATGAAGTAACGATCAGTTACCTCGGGGTAAAGAAGTAACGATCAGTTACCTAGGTGTAATGAAGTAACGATCAGTTACCTAGGTGTAATGAAGTAACGATCAGTTACCTCGGGGTAAAGAAGTAACGATCAGTTACCTAGGTGTAATGAAGTAACGATCAGTTACCTAGGTGTAATGAAGTAACGATCAGTTACCTCGGGGTAAAGAAGTAACGATCAGTTACCTAGGTGTAATGAAGTAACGATCAGTTACCTAGGTGTAATGAAGTAACGATCAGTTACCTAAGTGTAATGAAGTAACGATCAGTTACCTCGGGGTAAAGAAGTAACGATCAGTTACCTCGGGGTAAAGAAGTAACGATCAGTTACCTCGGGGTAAAGAAGTAACGATCAGTTACCTCGGGGTAAAGAAGTAACGATCAGTTACCTCGGGGTAAAGAAGTAACGATCAGTTACCTCGGGGTAAAGAAGTAACGATCAGTTACCTAGGTGTAAAGAAGTAACGATCAGTTACCTCGGGGTAAAGAAGTAACGATCAGTTACCTCGGGGTAAAGAAGTAACGATCAGTTACCTCGGGGTAAAGAAGTAACGATCAGTTACCTCGGGGTAAAGAAGTAACGATCAGTTACCTAGGTGTAATGAAGTAACGATCAGTTACCTCGGGGTAAAGAAGTAACGATCAGTTACCTCGGGGTAAAGAAGTAACGATCAGTTACCTAGGTGTAATGAAGTAACGATCAGTTACCTAGGTGTAATGAAGTAACGATCAGTTACCTAGGTGTAATGAAGTAACGATCAGTTACCTAGGTGTAATGAAGTAACGATCAGTTACCTCGGGGTAAAGAAGTAACGATCAGTTACCTAGGTGTAATGAAGTAACGATCAGTTACCTAGGTGTAATGAAGTAACGATCAGTTACCTAGGTGTAATGAAGTAACGATCAGTTACCTAGGTGTAATGAAGTAACGATCAGTTACCTAGGTGTAATGAAGTAACGATCAGTTACCTAGGTGTAATGAAGTAACGATCAGTTACCTAGGTGTAATGAAGTAACGATCAGTTACCTAGGTGTAATGAAGTAACGATCAGTTACCTAGGTGTAATGAAGTAACGATCAGTTACCTCGGGGTAAAGAAGTAACGATCAGTTACCTAGGTGTAATGAAGTAACGATCAGTTACCTAGGTGTAATGAAGTAACGATCAGTTACCTCGGGGTAAAGAAGTAACGATCAGTTACCTAGGTGTAATGAAGTAACGATCAGTTACCTAGGTGTAATGAAGTAACGATCAGTTACCTCGGGGTAAAGAAGTAACGATCAGTTACCTAGGTGTAATGAAGTAACGATCAGTTACCTAGGTGTAATGAAGTAACGATCAGTTACCTAGGTGTAATGAAGTAACGATCAGTTACCTCGGGGTAAAGAAGTAACGATCAGTTACCTCGGGGTAAAGAAGTAACGATCAGTTACCTCGGGGTAAAGAAGTAACGATCAGTTACCTAGGTGTAATGAAGTAACGATCAGTTACCTAGGTGTAATGAAGTAACGATCAGTTACCTCGGGGTAAAGAAGTAACGATCAGTTACCTCGGGGTAAAGAAGTAACGATCAGTTACCTCGGGGTAAAGAAGTAACGATCAGTTACCTCGGGGTAAAGAAGTAACGATCAGTTACCTCGGGGTAAAGAAGTAACGATCAGTTACCTCGGGGTAAAGAAGTAACGATCAGTTACCTCGGGGTAAAGAAGTAACGATCAGTTACCTAGGTGTAATGAAGTAACGATCAGTTACCTAGGTGTAATGAAGTAACGATCAGTTACCTCGGGGTAAAGAAGTAACGATCAGTTACCTCGGGGTAAAGAAGTAACGATCAGTTACCTAGGTGTAATGAAGTAACGATCAGTTACCTAGGTGTAATGAAGTAACGATCAGTTACCTCGGGGTAAAGAAGTAACGATCAGTTACCTCGGGGTAAAGAAGTAACGATCAGTTACCTAGGTGTAAAGAAGTAACGATCAGTTACCTCGGGGTAAAGAAGTAACGATCAGTTACGGTGTAAAGAAGTAACGATCAGTTACCTCGGGGTAAAGAAGTAACGATCAGTTACCTCGGGGTAAAGAAGTAACGATCAGTTACCTCGGGGTAAAGAAGTAACGATCAGTTACCTCGGGGTAAAGAAGTAACGATCAGTTACCTCGGGGTAAAGAAGTAGCGATCAGTTACCTCGGGGTAAAGAAGTAACGATCAGTTACCTCGGGGTAAAGAAGTAACGATCAGTTACCTCGGGGTAAAGAAGTAACGATCAGTTACCTAGGTGTAATGAAGTAACGATCAGTTACCTAGGTGTAATGAAGTAACGATCAGTTACCTAGGTGTAATGAAGTAACGATCAGTTACCTCGGGGTAAAGAAGTAACGATCAGTTACCTCGGGGTAAAGAAGTAACGATCAGTTACCTCGGGGTAAAGAAGTAACGATCAGTTACCTCGGGGTAAAGAAGTAACGATCAGTTACCTCGGGGTAAAGAAGTAACGATCAGTTACCTAGGTGTAAAGAAGTAACGATCAGTTACCTCGGGGTAAAGAAGTAACGATCAGTTACCTCGGGGTAAAGAAGTAACGATCAGTTACCTCGGGGTAAAGAAGTAACGATCAGTTACCTCGGGGTATAGAAGACACACTTGTAGGTAAACGCATTAGTCACACATCACACGTAGACAAAACCTTCTAAAAATCAACTCATAAGTCACAGTACACTATTGCCCTGACTGAATGTACTTACATACGTAATAACTGATGTCACACATAGAGTAGATAACAAGACTGTTATCCCCACAGGCAACATTATTTGTCTTATTAGAAGTGTTGGTCGTCAGAAACAGAGGTCGTACTAGCTGTTCTGTAAGAGTTTTCCTGTTGTTTGCTGTTTTGATCCCCACTAAAACACCAATGTTTTGAGTATCGTTCTTCGGGCAGTTTCCTGTTAATGGGAAAAAAATGTTTATGATATGATAAGCAAAACTGATAGCCGTATATTCATTTTAATGGTTAGTATTTGAAAATTTAAAAATAACTTTAGCTAATACGTACTCACACACACATACACAGTATGTGTGTGTGAGCACTCTACCCTGGAACTAAGATTTACTATTTGTCCAATACATTATTAAATTCTTCTCAAATTTTATTGATAACTAATGAATCTAATTTATATAACCCAAAGGAAATATTCATATTATTCTCAAAACTGGTTTTTATGAAACAATATATATATATATATATATATATATATATATATATATATATATATATATATATATATATATATATATATATATATATATATATATATATATATATATATGAGGTAGTTCGGACATGTAGAGAGAATGGAGCGAAACAGAATGACTTCAAGAGTGTATCAGTCTGTAGTGGAAGGAAGGCGGGGTAGGGGTCGGCCTAGGAAAGGTTGGAGAGAGGGGGTAAAGGAGGTTTTGTGTGCAAGGGGCTTGGACTTCCAGCAGGCATGCGTGAGCGTGTTTGATAGGAGTGAATGGAGACAAATGGTTTTTAATACTTGACGTGCTGTTGGAGTGTGAGCAAGGTAACATTTATGAAGGGGTTCAGGGAAACCGGCAGGCCGGACTTGAGTCCTGGAGATGGGAAGTACAGTGCCTGCACTCTGAAGGAGGGGTGTTAATGTTGCAGTTTAAAAACTGTAGTGTAAAGCACCCTTCTGGTAAGACAGTGATGGAGTGAATGATGGTGAAAGTTTTTCTTCTTCGGGCCACCCTGCCTTGGTGGGAATCGGCCAGTGTGATAAAGAAAAAAAAAAAAAAAAAAAAAAAAAAAAAATATATATATATATATATATATATATATATATATATATATATATATATATATATATATATATATATATATATATATATATATATATGTGTGTGTGTGTGTGTGTACTCACCTAATTGTACTCACCTAATTGTGGTTTCAGGGGTCGAGACTCAGCTCCTGGCCCCGCCTCTTCACTGATCGCTACTGGATCCTCTCTCTCTCTGCTTCCTGAGCTTTGTCATACCTCTTCTTAAAACTATGTATGGTTCCTGCCTTCACTACTTCATTTGCTAGGCTATTCCACTTGCTGACAACTCTATGACTGAAGAAATACTTCCTAACGTCCCTGTGACTCGTCTGAGTCTTCAGTTTCCAGTTGTGACCCCTTGTTCCTGTGTCCCCTCTCTGGAACATCCTATCTCTGTCCACCTTGTCTATTCCCCGCAGTATCTTGTATGTCGTTATCATGTCTCTCCTGACCCTTCTGTCCTCCAGTGTCGTCAGTCCGATTTCCCTTAACCTTTCCTCGTACGACATTCCCTTGAGCTCTGGGACTAGCCTTGTTGCAAACATTTGTACTTTCTCTAACTTTTTGACGTGCTTGACCAGGTGTGGGTTCTAGACTGGTGCTGCATACTCCAGTATGGGCCTAACATACACAGTGTACAGTGTCTTGAACGATTCCTTATTAAGGTATCGGAACGCTATTCTCAGGTTTGCCAGGGGCCCGTATGCTGAAGCGGTTATTTAGTTGATGTGTGCCTCCGGTGATGTGCTCGGTGTTATGGTCACCCCAAGGTCTTTCTCCCTGAGTGAGGTCTGTAGTCTTTGTCCACCTAGACTATACTCTGTCTGCGGTCTTCTTTGCCCCTCCCCAATCTTCATGACTTTGCATTTGGCTGGATTGAATTCGAGAAGCCAGTTACTGGACCACATGTCCAGCCTCTCCAGGTCTCTTTGCAGTCCTGCCTCATCCTCGTCCGATTTAATTCTTCTCATCAACTTCACGTCATCTGCGAACAGGGACACTTCAGAGTCTATTCCTTCCATCATGTCGTTCACATATATCAAAAATAGCACTGGTCCTAGAACTGACCCCTGTGGGACCCCGCTCGTAACAGGCGCCCACTGTGATACCTCTTCACGTACCATGACTCGTTGCTGCCTCCCTGTCAGGTATTCAGTTATCCATTGCAGTGCCCTTCCTTTTACGTGTGCCTGATCCTCCAGCTTCTCCATTAATCTCTTGTGGGGAACTGTGTCAAAGGCCTTCCTGCAGTCTAGGAAAATGCAATCTACCCAACCCTCTCTCTCGTGTCTTACTTCTGTTACCTTGTCATAAAACTCCAGGAGGTTTGTGATACAAGATTTGCCTTCCATGAACCCATGCTGGTTTTCATTTATAATCTTGTTCCTTTCCAGGTGTTCGACCACTCTCCTCCTGATAATCTTCTCCATGACTTTGCACACAATACATGTCAGAGACACAGGTCTGTAGTTTAGTGCCTCGTTTCTGTTTCCTTTCTTAAATATGGGGACTACATTAGCTGTCTTCCATTTCTCAGGTAGTTGCCCAGTTTCAAGGGATGTGTTGAAGATTGTGGTTAGAGGCACACACAGCATCTCTGCTCCTTCTCTAAGGACCCATGGGGAGATGTTGTCCGGTCCCATCGCCTTTGAGGTGTCAAGGTCACTTAAGAGCTTCTTCACCTCCTCCTCAGTTGTTCGTATGTCATCCAACACTTGTTGGTATATTCCCTCTTGATGTTCCCTTCTGTGCTGTCTTCCCACATCCCTTCCTGTCTCTACTGTAAAAACTTCCTTAAATCTCCTGTTCAGCTCCTCACATACCTCCTGATCATTTCTTGTGAGTTCTCCACCTTCTGTCCTTAATCTGATCACCTGGTCTTTGACTGTTGTCTTCCTCCTGATGTGGCTATACAACAGTTTCGGGTCAGTCTTGATTCTCGATGCTATGTCATTTTCATACTGTCGCTGGGCCTCCCTCCTTACCTGTGCGTACTCATTCCTGGCTCTGCGACTGATCTCCCTATTTTCGTGTGTTCTCTGCCTTCTGTACTTTTTCCATTCTCTATTGCACTTTGTTTTTGCCTCCTTACACCGTCGGGTAAACCAGGGGCTTGTTCTGGTCTTCCCGTTGTTACTGTTTCCCTTGGGAATGAACCTTTCCACTGCCTCCTTGCATTTTGTTGCTACATATTCCATCATTTCATTTACTGGCTTTCCTGCCAGTTCTCTGTCCCACTGGACCTCCCGCAGGAAGTTCTTCAACCCTATGTAGTCCCCTCTTTTATAGTCAGGCTTTTCCAATTCTACTCCTGTTATTCTCTCCACTTGCAGCTCTACTATGTATTCAAAGCACAGAACCACGTGGTCGCTAGCGCCTAGGGGACTCTCATACTTGATGTCCTCAATGTCTGAGCTGCCCAGGGTGAACACAAGGTCCAATATTGCTGGTTCATCCTCCCCTCTCACTCTGGTAGTGTCCTTAACATGTTGGTGCATGAGGTTTTCCAGCACCACGTCCAACATCCTGGCTCTCCATGTTTCGGGACCCCCATGTGGCTCCAGGTTTTCCCAGTCAATCTCCCTGTGGTTGAAATCCCCCATAACCAGCAACTTTGCTCTGCTGGAGTGAGCTCTTCTTGCCACCTCAGCAAGTGTGTCCACCATTGCTCTGTTGCTCTCTTCATATTCCTCTCTTGGCCTCCTGCAGTTCTGTGGTGGATTATACATCACTGCAATGACCACTTTGTGTTCCCCAGACTGAAGTGTACCTGCTATGTAGTCTCTTTCTCCCGTCTCATCTATTCCTTCCATTTTCTCGAATTTCCATCTGTTTTTTACGAGCAGAGCAACCCCACCTCCCCCCCTGCCCCTTCTATCTTTCCTCATGATCTGGTATCCTGGTGGGAAGATTGCATCTGTTATTGTCTCCATGAGTTTTGTTTCTGTAACTGCTATGATGTCTGGGGACTTCTCATTGATTCTTTCTTGCCATTCCTCATGTTTATTCGTTAATCCATCTGCATTTGTGTACCAAACCTTCAACTTCTGTTCTAATACTGTAACTGTGGTGCGGGGGGTGGAAACAGAGGGATCGGTGTGTGATGGTTGGTTTGGATTGTTCAGTTGCCTTGGGGGTGTCGTGGCTGGAGTCCTTCTGCAGGTGTTTCTGGGGGGTGCGCTTGTCCTTCCATTTGATCCTGGGTTATTCTGCTCTCCTTTTTCATTTCCTCCCATTTCTCCTTTCGTTTTTGAACTCTCACTTTCATTGTCTTCTTTTCGTCCTGTGTTCTGTCTCGGTCGAGGTACACACTCCGGAACTCCTGCTTGCCTCTCAGCCGTGCTTTCTCCTGCAGGATCATGGTTCCGGTTGATTCTGCCTTGAAAATTACTTTGAGAGGCCGATTCCTTTTCTTTGTGAACCACCCAATTCTCCGAAAATTTGCCACCTGGGTCATGTCCCCCTCGCCTATCACCTTCATGATGTCTTCAATCGCTTTTTTCTCCTCCTGCTTTCTTTCATCATAAGTTTCCCCTTTAGCTTCGTCTAGCCCATAGACAAACACGGATCTCTCCCTTTCCACCTCCCACTGTGACTCCCATTGCATCCTCTGATGTGTTTTAGTTCCTTCCCGTGGAGTGTTCCTTCCTTCAGTCCCTTCCCTAGTTATGGCCCCTATGCTTCTTGGTTTATCCTTCCTGCTCACCTGCTCCTGGCCCCCACAGGTATCTGGTAAGGTCCTTGCACATGTCCTAGTTCCTTCAATGTCTTCCAACCTCTCTTTCTGTCCTAGAGTGCTCCCTGTCTTTGTTTTGGCCCCATGTGGGTTTGACAGGACCTCTGCATACAGTTTAGTTTCCATGCTTCCTTCGGACCTGTTGTCTGTGTTCGATGTAGCCATTGCCGATGCTACTTCTGTAATATCTTTGTCTCTGTGCTGTTTCAGATGTCTCAGCTCCTCTTCTAATCTCTCTATCTTGATTTCTGCTGCTGTGTCCTGTTGCTTCCACCTTCTGCATTCTGCTGCTAACCTCTCTTCCATCTCTTTCATCTTGTGTGTGTGTGTGTGTGTGCGTGTGTGTGTGTGCGTGTGTGTGTGTGTGTGTGTGTGTGTGTGTGTGTGTGTGTGTGTGTGTGTGTGTGTGTGTGTGTGTACAAACATTGATCTCTGGCCGAAGGAGACTCGAATCTACGAACCTTGGAACAAGATACGCAGTGTTTTACCGTCCTCACCACACTGGTCCAGTACCTTGGCGCCCAGCTCACGCTAGTTGGTCGATGTATGCAGGGGATGAGATGAAAAGCTGTAAGCCTCCCACCTGAAAGCTGGCTGCCTTGGATCAAAACGTCTAGCGTGAGCTGGGCGTCCAGATATTGGACCAGTGTTGTGAGAACGGTAAAGCATTGCGTACTTTGTTCCAAGGTTCGTAGGTTCGAGTCTCCTTCGGTCAGAGATCAGTGTTTATGAATATATCGCCTGCTCTTGCGAATTCCTAGGCATGCTTACACTACAGTTATAAATCTGCAACATTACAACCCTTCTTCAGAGTGCAGACACTGTACTTTCCATCTCCAGGAATCAAGTCCGGCCTGCCTGTTTCTCTAAATCCCATCATAAATGTTACCTTGCACACACTCCAACAGCACGTCAAATCCTGAAAATCATTTTTCTCCATTCGCTCTTATCTAACACACTCGCGCATGCTTTCTGGAAGTTCCATCCCCTCGGACACAAAAGCTCCTTGCCTCCTTCCTCCAACCTTTCCTAGGCTGACCCCTACCTCACCTTCCCTCCACTATTTTGTTCCATCGTCTCTACATGTCGGAGAAACCTCAAGAACCCCTCCTCAGCCCTCTGGATAATAGTTTGGTTAATCCTGCACCTCCTCCTAATTTCCAAACTACGAATTCTCTGTATAATTTTCACACCACACATTGCTCTCAGACATGACATCTCTACTGCCTCCAGGGTTCTCCCTGTTGCAACATTCACCACCCTTGTTTCAAACCCGTATAAGAGAGTTTGTATAACTATACTCTCATACATTCACCTCTTGGCTTCCACAGACAAAGTTCTTTGTCTCCACAGACTCCTAAGTCCACCACTCACATTTTTCCCCTTAACAATTCTATGATTCACCTCATCTTTCACAGACCCATCTGCTGGCATGTCCATTTCTAAATTTCTGAATACATTCATTTCCTCCATACTCTCTCCTTCCAATCTGATATCCAATCTCTCGTAACCTTCACCTTACTCTTTCCAATATTCACTTTTAATTTTCTTCTTTTACATACCTTACCAAACTCATCCACTAACCTCTGCAACTTGTCTTCAGAATCTCCCAAAAGTAAAGTGTCATCAGTAAAGAGCAACTGTGACAAGTTCCACTTTGTGTTAGATTCTTCATCTTTTAACTCCACACGTCTTGCCAACACCTGAGCATTCACTTCTCTTACAACCCCATTTATAAATATATTGAGCAACTATGGTGACATCACATCCTTGTCTAAGTCCTACTTTTACTGGAAAATAATCTCCTTCTCTCCTTCATTCTCTAACCCAAGTCTCACTATCCTCGTGAAAGCTCTTCACTGCTTTCAGTAACCTACTTCCTATTCCATACATTTGCATCATCTGAAACATTGCTCCCCTCTTCACTCTGTCATTTGCCTTTTCAAAATCAATAAATGCTACAAAAACCACTTTACCCTGATCTAAGTACTGTTAACCTATATGTTTCACTGTAAACACTTGGTCTACAACCCCCCCCCCCAACCTTTCCTAAAGCCTCCTTGTTCATCTCCTATCCTACTTTCCGTCCTACTTAGTTCTTTCAATAATAACTACTATACACTTTACCAGGTATCCTCAACAGACTTATTCCCCTATAATTTTTGCACTCTTTTTGTCCCCTTTGCATTTATACAAAGGAACTATGCATGCTCTCCGCCACTCCCTAGGTACCTTACTCTTCCATACATTTATTAAATAAATGCACCAACCACTCTAAAACTATATCCCCGTCTGCTTTTACCATTTCCATCTTTATCACATAAATCCCGGCTGCCTTACCCCCTTTCATTCTACCCACTACCTCACGAACTTCCCCCACACTCACAACTGGCTCTTCCTCACTCCTACAAGATGTTATTCCTCCTTGCCTTATACAAGAAATCACAGCCTCCCTATCTTCATCAACATTTAACAATTCCTCAAAATATTCCCTCCATCTTCCAAATACCTCTATCTCTCCATTAATAACTCAACTTATTGATCTCACTCCAAAAATTTTTCTTATTTTCAACAAAATTTGTTGATAACATCTCACCCATTCTCTTATTTGCTCTCTTTTTACATTGCTTCACCACTCTCTTAATCTCTCTTTTTCTTTCAATATACTGCTCCCTCCTTGCATCATTTCTACTTTGTAAAAATCTCTCATATGCTAGCTTTTTCTCCTTCACTACTCTCTTTACATCACTATTCCACCAATCGTTCTTTTTCCCTCCGACACCCGCTTCCCTGTAACCGCAAATTTTTGCTAACCACTCTAACACTCAATTCTTAAACCTTCCCCACGGAGGAAAGTTTTTTTTCCACTTCCTCATGGAGATTAGAGGAAGTAAAAAAGAAAAACTATTAAGAAAAAAGAAAAAAAAAACGTAGATGTGTATATATAAACATATGCATGTGCGTGCCTGTGTGGTGTGTCCATATTAATCAAATAAGGAGTCATTGTAATGATATTTCATCTTTTACCTTACGAACCTCACTAAACTTGACCTCACACCAATTGTGAGTGTCAAGGGCACTCTTAAAGACATGTATGGATCCTGTCTCACTACATCACTTCCCAGACTATTCCACTTCCTGACAACTCTATAACTGAAGAAATACTTCCTAACATCCCTGTGATTCATCTGAATCGTCAACTTCCAACTGTGACTCATTGTTGCTGTGTCTCATCTCTGGAACATCCTGTCCTTGTCCACCTTGTCGATTCCTCTCAGTATTTTATATGATGTCATCATATCATCCCTATCTCTCTTGTCTTCCAGTGTAGTCAGGTCGATTTCACTTAACCTCTCTCTGTAGGACATGCCCCTTAGTTCCGGAACTAGTCTTGTTTCAAACCTTTGCACTTTCTCTAGTTTTCTTACTTGCTTGGCTAGGTGTGGGTTCCAAATTGGTGCTGCATACTTCAATATAGGCCTCATGTACACGGTGTACAGGGTCCTGAACAATTCTTTATTAAGATGTCGGAATGCTGTTCTTAGGTTTGCTAAGGCTCCCATATGCTGCAGCAGTTATTTGGTTGATGTGCTCCTCAGACGTGCCGGGTGTTATGTTCACCCCATGAT
Source organism: Cherax quadricarinatus (assembly GCF_038502225.1). Taxonomy (NCBI): domain Eukaryota; kingdom Metazoa; phylum Arthropoda; class Malacostraca; order Decapoda; family Parastacidae; genus Cherax; species Cherax quadricarinatus. The sequence goes on from NC_091302.1 coordinate 21,957,412, forward strand.
TATTTTCCTTGAGTGAGGTTTGCAGTCTCTGACTCCCCTAGACTGTGCTCTGTCTGCGGTTCTTCTTTGCCCTTCCCCAATATTCATGACTTTGCACTTTGTGGGGTTGAACTCCAATAGTCAGTTACTGTACCAAACCTGCAACCTGTCCAGATCCCTTTGTAGTTCTGCCTGGTCCTCGTTCGATTGAATTCTTATCATCAACTTCACATCATCTGCAGACAGGGACACTTCTGCGTCTATTTCTTCCATCATGTCTTTCACAAATACCAGAAACAGCACTGGTCCAATGACTGACTCCTGTTATCTCTACCTAGTCCTCCAGCTTTAGCACTAATTTCTTATGTGGAACTGTGCCAAACGCCTTCTTACAATCCAAGAAAATGCAACCTTCCCACCCTTCTCTCTTTTGCGTTACTGCTGTCACCCTGTCATAGAACTCCAGTGGGTTGGTGACAGAATTTTCTATCCCTGAAACCGTGCTGGCTGTCACTGAGAAGCTCATTCCTTTCTAGGTGCTCCATCACTCTTCTCCAGATAATCTTCTCCATGACTCTGCATACTATTCGTATCACTGACACTGGTGTGTAGTGTAATGCTTTGTGTCTATATCCTTTTTTTTAAAAAATTGGGACCACATTTGCTGTCTTCCGTACCTCAGGTAGTCGCCCTGTTCTGACAGATATGTTGAAGATTGTTGTTTGTGGCACACAAAGCGCCTCTGCTTCCTCTCTCAGGGCCCATGGAGAGATGTTATCTGGGCCCGTCGCGTTTGAGGTATCGAGCTTGCTTAGAAGCCTCTTTTCTTCCTCGGTTGTATGTATTGTGTCCAACGCTTGATGGTGTACCACACCTCTCTGTGTTTCTGAAGTCTATTGTGTCTCCTCTGTAAGCACTTCTTTGAATCTCATGTTTAGCTCCTCACATACATCGTGGTCGTTTTTATTGATCTCTTTCCTTCCTCAGCCTGATTACCAGGTCCTTGACTGCTTTTTTTTCTCCTGTTGTGGCTGTACAACAGCTTAGGTTCAGATTTGGCTTTAGTTGCTATGTCATTTTCGTATTTTCATTGGGCCTCCCTTCTTACCTATGCATATTCCTTTCTGGCTCTGCAACTGCTCTCCTTATTCTCCTGGTTCCTTTGCCTTCTATACTTCTTCCATTCTCTAACACGCTTGGTTATGTTCTCCCTATACCTTTGGGTGAACAAAGTGCACATAATGGCTTTCTCGTTTTTCTGTTACCCTTCAGGTCAAATCTCTCCTCAGTTTCCTTGCATATTGTTGTCACATATTTCATCATCTCGTTTATTGACTTCCCTGCCAGTTCTCTGTCCCACTGAACCCCGTGCAGGAAATTCTTCATGCCTGTCTAGTCCCCTCTCTTGTAGTTTGGCTTCATTCGCCCTGCCCTTCCTGCTTCCCTCTCAACTTGTAAATCAACTATGTATTCCAAGATCAGAACCACATGGTCACTGGCCCCGAAGGGTCTTTCATATGTGATTTCCTCAATATCTGCACTACTCAAGGTGAATACTAGGTCCAGTCTTGATGGTTCATCCTTTCTTCTCTCTGGTAGTGTCCCTTATGTGTTGGTACACGAGGTTTTCCAGTACAACCCCCATCATCTTAGCCCTCCATGTTTCTGGTCTCCTATGCATCTGCAGGTTCTCCCAGTTGATTTCCTCGTGGTTGAAGTCAGCTATAACCGGCAGCTTTGCTCTGCTCACTTGAGCCCTTCTTACCTCTTGAGCCAGTGTGTCAGCCATCACTATTACTCTCATTATACTCTTGCCTTGGCCCTCCTGTTGTTCTGTGGTGGATTCCTATTATGTAGTCTCTTGCTTCTCCTCTGTCTCCTCTCTCCAGTTCATCAAATTCCCATCGGTTTTTGACCAGGAGTGCCACTCCTCCACCCCCTCTGTTCCCTCTGTCTTTCCTCAGGATCTGATATCTCGTTGGAATGATGGAATCTGTTATCACTCCTGTGACCTTGGTTTCTGTGATTATTATTATTATAATCAAAAAGAAGCGCTAAGCCACAAGGACTATACAGCACTTGGTTTCTGTGAGAGCTATGATGTTTGGTGATGCATCTTTGACTCTTTCGTACCACTCCTCCCACTTATTCGTTATTCCATCAGTGTTGGTGTACCCTTCCTTCAGTTTCTTCTCCATCACTGTGTTCTGGGGGGGGGGGGGCTGTGAGTGGGGGACCTGGCAGTGTGCCGTGGGATTCTACAGCATAGTGTGGGGTGGGTGCTGTAAGTGCGGATTGTGCTTTGTGTTGGGATAACGTGTTTGGTTGTGCCTCTTTATTGGACCTATACCTCCCCCTCTCCTCCGCCCTGCTTGGTGGACTGATTGGGCCTTAGCGTAAGTCATGTCTCCTTCCTTTCTGTTGGGCTCCTCGTTCAGTAGGGGTGTACCAGCTTCAGATGCTATGTCTCCTCTGGGCAATAGTCCTGTATGAGACCCTTATGAAACATATGGGAATCTTTATTGAAGAAACGTTTCGCTACACAGTGGCTTCATCAGTCCAATGCAAAGCAGAAAGGTATAAGCAGAGGAGTAGTTTGCGATAATCAGTCTCTCAGCCTGGAATCGATGTGTTCAGTCCATCAGTAGAGCCGTAGAAGTGGCATATACACTGTAGTCAGGTGAGTCGAAGCAGGAGGAGGTGGGGTCATAGTTGTACCATCCACTAGTCGAAGTAGGTCTTCGTCCTAAGGTTGGACAAGTGTTGTAGAATTCCTTGTACCAAGATCCCATGATATTGCAGTGTCTGACAGATGTGAAAAAATGTTTAAATATGGCAAGTTGAAGATTGAGACACTTGTCCAACATATGGGACTCATTATTGAAGAAATGTTTCTTCATTAAAAATTCCCATATGTTGCGTAAGTGTCTCAATCTTCAACTTGTCGGTTTTAAACAATTTATCACAATAGTCGTGTAACTTGCTTCAGCCTATTTACCTTATATTCTAGGGCCAGTATCCTGGCTTCTGCAGGTGTGTGTGTGTGTGTGTGTGTGTGTACTCACCTAATTGTACTCACCTAATGGTGGTTGCAGGGGTCGAGACTCAGCTCCTGGCCCCGCCTCTTCACTGATCGCTGCTAGGTCCTCTCTCTATCTTTGCTTCCTGAGCTTTGTCATACCCCGTCTTAAAGCTATGTATGGTTCCTGCCTCCACTACATCACTTGCTAGGCTATTCCACCTCCTCACGACTCTGTGACTGAAGAAGTACTTCCTAACATCCCTATGACTCGTCTGAGTCTTCAGCTTCCAATTGTGACCCCTTGTTTCTATGTCCCCTCTCTGGAGCATCCTGTCTCTGTCCACCTTGTCTATTCCACGCATTATTTTTGTATGTTGTTATGTCTCCCCTGACCCTCCTGTCCTTCAGTGTCGTCAGTCCGATTTCCCTCAACCTTTCTTCGTAGGACATTCCCTTGAGCTCCGGAACTAGCCTTGTTGCAAACCTTTGTACTTTCTCTAATTTCTTGACGTGCTTGACCACGTGTGGGTTCCAAACTGGAGCTGCATACTCCAGTATGGGCCTGACGTACACAGTGTACAGTGTCTTGAACGATTCCTTACTAAGGTATCAGAACGCTATTCTCAGGTTTGCGAGGCGCCCATATGCCGCAGCAGTTATCTGGTTGATGTGCCTTGGGAGACGTGCTCGGTGTTATGGTCACCCCACGATCTTTCTCCTTGAGTGAGGTTTGCAGCCTTTGTGTGCGTGTACTCACCTAATTGTGGTTGCAGGGGTCGAGACTCAGCTCCTGTGTGTGTGTGTGTGTGTGTGTGTGTGTGTGTGTGTGTGTGTGTGTGTGTGTACTTACCTTTTTGAGGTTGCAGGGGTCGAGATATAGCTCCTGGTCCCGCCTCTTCACTGATCACTGCAAGGTCCGGTGTGTGTGTTTGTGCGCGTGCACATGTGTGTGTGTGTGTACTCACCTATTTGTGGTTGCAGGGGTCGAGCCTTAACCCTGGCCCTGTGTGTGTCTGTGTGTGTTAATCAAATTATTAATGTTTTGTTGCTAATGAGTACTCACTTATTGCATAAACAGTTGTTGTAGTAGACACAGTTGTAGTTTTCGTTGCAGTAGTAGTTATAGTAGTAGTTGTAGGAGTGGGAACACTTGTAGTAGCCAGATAAAAGTTTAAGTTAGGTTGTTGAACACAGTTGGAGGTTGTCTCTGCCATCTCACACGCTCTCATAGACCCGCCAGAAGTCTCAAGACTGAACCCAACACACTGTGAATCTGAGACATTAAACTTAGAAAGCATGTGATTTATATCTTATACTGGAAACCCAAAATGGTTATTTATGAACTAACCAGGGAACAGGTTGGAGCTTGATTCCATGGCCAGTGAGTCTTAAAACTCACAAGCCAGTGCGTTGAATGTTATGACTCATTGCCACGGGTTCAAGCCCCACCCGTTCCGTGATTTGTTTGTAATCTAGTGAAGACCTGCTTGTGTGTTTGCTGTGAAGACCTGCTTGTGTGTTCTCTGTGAATCTGAACCAGGATGCCCTCTCTTGAGCAACTTTACCAGCAGCTGAAAGAAGATCTTAGGGTTGCTAAGCAGGAGATACAGCGATTAACGGAGGAGAACAAGAGGATTCGTAGTAATCATCCTGTTGTGTGTCCCCAGGTTAAGAGGGGAGCTTGGTCAGTGGCCGGGCAACATGGAACCAAACTGAGGATCAAGAAGACTGTTGGAGAGGCAGAAACAACGAGGACCCAGAAGACTACAGTGGAAACTTCCAACCCATTTTCGGTGATACATAACGAATGTGGGTGTTCTACTGGGAATGTCACAACGAGCACCAAGGAAGCATTGGCTGACGTGAGTGAGACATCCCTGGAAACCCCAACGAAAACCATCGAGAACGTCTTGACGAATTCCATAAGTGAAGGTGTAATGCTACTTGACGAATGTGAGTCGACTACTGGGAGCATCACGACGGACGACGCCAAGGAAGGTAAAAGCATTGTTGTTGTTGGGGATAGCCAAGTTAGGTACATGGATAGGGCATTCTGCTTGAAGGATAGGAGTAGGAGGCAGAGAGTGTGTTTTCCTGGGGCTGGGATGAAGGATATTGTTATCCATCTGGATGACATCATGAGAGGTAATGGGAGCAATCCTATTATCTGTCTCAGTGCTGGAGGCAACGATGTTGGCTTACGTAGGAGTGAGGACCTGATTAGCAGGTATAGGTCAGCAATAGAGATAATTAGGAGGAAGGGTGGGAAACCTGTCATATGTGGTATTTTGCCAAGAAGAGGAGTTGGAAATGAATGGTTGTCCAGGGCAATTGGTGTCAATTGTTGGCTGGACAAATACTGTAAGGAAAATGCAGTAACATTCATTGACAGTTGGGACCTCTTCTATGGCAGAAATGACATGTATGCCAGGGATGGGGTTCACTTATCTAGGTTTGGGGTGGGAGCACTGGCCAACGCAGTGGAGGGAGCTGTTAGGTCTTTAAACTAGAAATAGATAGTAGTATGGGTTTTCGTGGAAAATCAATGAATTCTGAGTGTAGCGATAGTGTGAGTTTTAAGGAAACCAGTTATAGGAAGAATGATTAAGAATTATTGATGAGCATAGGAAAGCCAATGGCATTAGGTGATAAGGAGAGTAACAGGCATAGTGGAGGAACAGAAATCAGCAGGAAGAAAAAAAGAGAAGGGAAAGTCCTTAAATATATATTACACAAATAGTCGTAGTGCTAGGAATAAGATGGATGAGTTGAGACTAGTTGCTAGTACAGGTAAAATTTATGCATTTGCCTTAACTGAGACGTGGTTCAATATGAAAAATCGGGACATGCCTGCGGAATGTCACATACAAGGTTTTCAATTGTTCCAAGTAGACAGAAGTATCGGGAAGGGGGGTAGGGTGGCACTGTATGCCCGAGATCGCTGAAACCCATACTGAGTCTGTATGGATAGAATTTTCAGAGAGACATGAAAAATTGATTTTAGGTGTAATATACCGTCCCCCAAACTTAGATAGGGACCAAGGGAGACTACTATGGGAGGAAATTGTTAAAGCCACAAGGCACGATAACGTAGTAATTCTAGGAGACTTTAACTTTAGTCATATTGATTGGAATTTCTTGACTGGGAATTTAGAATCAAACGACTTCTTAGAAGTAGTTCAGGATTGTTTTTTGAAGCAGTTTGTGACAGAGCCTACAAGGGGAAATAACCTGCTTTACTTAGTTCTGGCAAACAATGAATCCCTTGTTAATAATTTAGAAATTTCAGAGGAACTTGGTACTAGCGACCACAAATCAATTACATTTAGCATTGAATGGAACTATGATAGTAGAGATAACTCAGTAACAGTTCCAGATTTTCGCTTAGCAGATTACGATGGGCTTAGAGAACACCTATCATCTATTGACTGGGGTAACGAAGAGAGCTATCAATATGACAGTTTTCTGAACACTATACATGCTGCCCAAAGAACATTTATCCTGTATAAAGAAATTAGATCAAGCAGAAATGATCCAAAATGGATGAATAATAGACTCAAATATCTTTTAGGGCATAAAGGAATTTATAGGCGTATCAAAAGAGGTGAGAGTCATCTTATGAATCAGTATATTGACATTAAGAGGGACATTAAAAAGGGGATAAGAAAAGCTAGAAGGGACTATGAAATTAAAGTTGCTAGGGATTCTAAAACTAACCCAAAAAGTTTTTCCAAGTGTATAGAACAAAACTTGGAGATAAGATAGGTCACCTAAAAAATAACTCTGGGCGTCTTACTGACAAAGAGAATGAAACGTGCTCAATTTTAAATAATTATTTTCTCTCAGTTTTTACGCAGGAAGACACTAACAACATCCCAGTAATTAATTTTTATAGTGGGCCTGAAGAAGATAAATTATGTAACATCACAGTCACTAGTGAAACGGTTGTGAAGTAGATAGACCGACTGAAGCAAAATAAGTCACCGGGACCTGATGAGGTTTTTTCAAGGGTTCTTAAGGAATGCAAAATGGAACTCTGTGAACCATTAACTAAAATTTTTAATTTATCTCTTCAAACAGGTGTAGTGTCTGATATGTGGAAGATGGCTAATGTAATTCCTATTTTTAAAGCAGTGGATAAGTCATTACCGTCAAATTACCGCCCAATAAGCCTGACCTCAATTGTAGGCAAATTGCTAGAGTCAATTATAGCTGAGATTATAAGAAGCCATCTCGATAAGCATAATCTGATTAAAGATACTCAGCATGGATTCACAAGAGGCCGGTCTTGTCTAACTAATTTATTAACTTTCTTCAGTAAAGCTTTTGAGGCTGTTGATCACGATAAAGAATTTGATATTATCTACTTTGATTTTAGTAAGGCTTTTGATAGAGTTCCGCACCAAAGACTGTTAAAGAAAGTGGCAGCTCATGGCATTCAGGGAAAGATGCTCTCATGGACCGAGTCATGGCTCACAGACAGGAAGCAGAGAGTGTCCATAAATGGGGTTAAATCCGAGTGGGGATCTGTAACAAGTGGCATACCACAGGGATCAGTCTTAGGCCTGTTGTTGTTTATAATGAATATCAATGACCTTGATGAAGGTATTACTAGTGATATTAGTAAATTCGCCGATGACACAAAGATAGGTAGGATAATTGATTCAAACGTAGATGTTAGGGAACTTCAGGAGGATTTAGACAATCTCTATTCTTGGTCAGAAAAGTGGCAGATGCAGTTCAATGTAGATAAATGCAAAGTTCTGAAGCTCGGGAGTGTCCATAACTCTAGCACTTATAAGTTAAATAATGTAGAACTTAGCCATACAGATTGCGGAAAAGACTTTGCGAAAAGGACAACAGCGCCTACGCGTACGTAATAAGGCAAATAGATTATTAGGATTTATATCAAGAAGTGTAAGCAACAGAAGTCCAGAGGTTATACTGCAGCTTTATACATCATTAGTAAGGCCTCACCTAGATTATGCAGCTCAGTTCTGGTCTCCATATTACAGAATGGACACAAATTCGTTAGAAAACATTCAGTGTAGAATGAAGAAAGATTGAAGACTCTTAAATTACATTCACTTGTTAGACGAAGAATGAGGGAGACATGATCGAAGTGTATAAATGGAAGATGGGTATTAATAAAGGGGATATTAATAAGGTCTTGAGGATATCTCTCCAAGAAAGAACCCGCAGTAATGGATTTAAATTAGACAAGTTTAGATTTAGAAAGGACATAGGAAAGTATTGGTTTGGAAATAGGGTAGTTGATGAGTGGAACAGTCTACCTAGTTGGGTTATTGAGGCTAGGACTTTGGGTAGTTTCAAATTTAGGTTGGATAAATATATGAGTGAGAGGAGTTGGATTTGAGTGGGACTTGCAAATGAGTGGATGGAGTTATCAGAGCTTATTTCTTGGGTAGAATTGAAAATTAGGTTAGGCAAATGTTTTGCTAGTGGGATGGCTTGTAAAGGACCTGCCTAGTATGGGCCAACAGGCTTGCTGCAGTGATCCTCCTTTCTTATGTTCCTATGTTCTTATGTTCTTATTATGATTTCGTGAGTGATGACAGGATACGCTGGTTAAAAGACTCTACAATGTAAGTTTTGTTTAACCATGTTTGAATTGGTTTCAGAATTTACTATGGTTAACAGTGGTTCTCAACTGGTCTGAGTCCAACGTTCACCAGGCCAGTCAAAACGAAATCGTAAACTTTTTTTTTTTTTTAAAGAAATGGTAAAAAGAGAAGACAAAAAAATATTTTAGTTTTGTATTTATTTATATTTTGTATTTTGTTCTCTCCAAGAATCTTATAGTTTTTGGAGAGAATCATTTCTTTCATAAGTTATAAAGAGGATAAACAACTAATATCATGGTGTAAAATTAACATATTGCAAACAAACCTTTGTATTCTCATCTCACAGACAAATTCTTCAGCGTCTCAAGTTAACGTTTGATAATGAAAAACAAAAATCGTCTTCCACTACAAAGTCGATTCCTCAATTTGGACTTGATGTATAGCAAACACGAAAATCCAGGTTCATAAATACAAGCTTATATTAATAACAGGACAGATTTAGGTAACTCTCAGCTATGATGTCACAAAATTACTCTATATCAATGAATTCCTGGCAAAATATAGCCAATCCATTGTCCTGCCCTCTTGAAAGTATATTTGGAATTTGTCCTACAAAGAGCAAGAATTTGAGTCTGATTGGTTATTTTTTTCCATATTTTGACCTCCACACATGGAAACTGAACCAAATTATTAACTTCATCATTCTCTTCAGGTCTTTCAACTTGACATTATTTACTTCCTAACTTCTCAAGGCGTCGTTTGACTTTCTAGGCATTGTCTTTCAGCACGAGCTGCAATGTTATCTAAGCATTTAAAAACATTGTTGCATTTGTTAATCGTCAGTCAAGAACAGTGACCAGTCAGTCAAGAACAATGACCAGTCAGTCAAGAACAGTGATCAGTCAGTCAAGAACAGCAACCAGTCAGTCAAGAACAGTGATCAGTCAGTCAAGAACAGTGACCAGTCAGAAAAGAACAGTGAACAGTCAGTCAAGAACAGTGATCAATCAGTCAAGAACAGTGATCAGTCAGTCAAGAACAGTGACCAGTCAGTCAAGAACAGTGAGCAGTCTGTCAAGAACAGTGATCAGTCAGAAAAGAACAGTGAACAGTCAGTCAAGAACAGTGATCAATCAGTCAAAAACAGTGATCAGTCAGTAAAGAACAGTGAAGAGTCAGTCAAAAACATTAATCAGTCAGTCAAGAACAGTGATCAGTCAGTAAAGAACAGTGATCAGGCAGTCAATAACAGTGAGCAGTCTGTCAAGAACAGTGATCAGTCAGTAAAGAACAGTGAACAGTCAGTCAAAAACATTAATCAGTCAGTCAAGAACAGTGATCAGTCAGTAAAGAACAGTGATCAGGCAGTCAATAACAGTGAGCAGTCTGTCAAGAACAGTGATTAGTCAGTCGAGAAGAGTGATCAATCAGTCGAGAAGAGTGATCAATCAGACAAGAAAAGTGATCAGTCACTCAACAACAGTGATCAATCAGTCAAAAACAGTGATCAGTCAATCAAGAACAGAGATGAGTCAGTCAAGAACAGGTGAGCAGTAAGTGAAAAACATTGATCAGTTAGTCAAAGACAATGATCAGTCGGTCAAGAACAGTGATCAGTAAGAAAGGAAGAGTGATCACTCAGTCAAGAACAGTGATCAGTCAGACAAGAAGAGTGATCAGTCATTCAAGAACAGTGGTCAGCCAGTCAAGAGCAGTGATGAATTAGTCAAGAACAGTGATCAGTCGGTCAAGGACAGTGACCAGTCATTCAAGAACAGTGATCAGTCAGTCAAGAACAGTGAACAGTCAGACAAGAAAAGTGAGCAGTAATTCAAGAACAGTGATCAGTCATAAAAAGAGATCAGTCAGTAAAGAACAGTGATCAATCAGTCAAGAACAGTAATCAGTCAGTCAAGAACAGTGATGAGTCAGTCAAGAAAAGTGGTCAGTCAGTAAAGAACAGTGATCAATCAGTCGAGAACAGTAGTCATTCAGTCAATAACAGCAAGCAGACAATCAAGAACAGTGATCAGACAGTCATGAACAGAGATGACTCAGTCAAGATCAGTGATAAATCAGTCAATAACAGTGATGAGTCGGGCAAGGACAGTGACCACTCATACAAGAACAGAGATCAGTCAGTCAATAAGAGGGACCAGTCTCTCAAGAATAATGATCAGTCAGACAAGAGCAGTGATCAGTACGTCGAGAGCACTGACCAGTCTGTTAAGAACAGTGATAAGTACGTCGAGAGCACTGACCAGTCTGTTAAGAACAGTGATCAGTCAGTCAAGAACAGTGATCAGTCAGTCAAGAACAGTGATCAGTCAGTCAAGAATAGTGACCAGTCAGTCAAGAACAGTGATCAGTCAGTCAAGAACAGTGATCAGTCAGTCAAGAACAGTGAACAGTCAGTCAAGAACAGTGATCAGTCAGTCAAGAACAGTGAACAGTCAGTCAAGAACAGTGATCAGTCAGTCAAGAACAGTGACCAGTCAGTCAAGAACAGTGACCAGTCAGCCAAGAACAGTGATCAGTCAGTCAAGAACAGTGATCAGTCAGTCAAGAACAGTGATCAGTCAGTCAAGAACAGTGATCAGTCAGTCAAGAACAGTGATCAGTCAGTCAAGAACAGTGATCAGTCAGTCAAGAACAGTGATCAGTCAGTCAAGAACAGTGATCAGTCAGTCAAGAACAGTGATCAGTCAGTCAAGAATAGTGACCAGTCAGTCAAGAACAGTGATCAGTCAGTCAAGAACAGTGATCAGTCAGTCAAGAACAGTGAACAGTCAGTCAAGAACAGTGATCAGTCAGTCAAGAACAGTGATCAGTCAGTCAAGAATAGTGACCAGTCAGTCAAGAACAGTGATCAGTCAGTCAAGAATAGTGACCAGTCAGTCAAGAACAGTGATCAGTCAATCAAGAACAGTGATCAGTCAGTCAAGAACAGTGAACAGTCAGTCAAGAACAGTGATCAGTCAGTCAAGAACAGTGAACAGTCAGTCAAGAACAGTGATCAGTCAGTAAAGAACAGTGATCAGTCAGTCAAGAATAGTGACCAGTCAGTCAAGAACAGTGATCAGTCAGTCAAGAATAGTGATCAGTCAGTCAAGAACAGTGATCAGTCAGTCAAGAACAGTGAACAGTCAGTCAAGAACAGTGAACAGTCAGTCAAGAACAGTGATCAATCAGTCAAAAACAGTGATCAGTCAGTAAAGAACAGTGAACAGTCAGTCAAAAACAGTAATCAGTCAGTCAAGAACAGTGATCAGTAAGTAAAGAACAGTGATCAGGCAGTCAATAACAGTGAGCAGTCTGTCAAGAACAGTGATCAGTCAGTAAAGAACAGTGAACAGTCAGTCAAGAACAGTGATCAATCAGTCAAGAACAGTGAACAGTCAGTCAAGAACAGTGAACAGTCAGTCAAGAACAGTGATCAATCAGTCAAAAACAGTGATCAGTCAGTAAAGAACAGTGAACAGTCAGTCAAAAACAGTAATCAGTCAGTCAAGAACAGTGATCAGTCAGTAAAGAACAGTGATCAGGCAGTCAATAACAGTGAGCAGTCTGTAAAGAACAGTGATCAGTCAGTCAAGAACAGTGATCAGTCAGTCAAGAACAGTGAACAGTCAGTCAAGAACAGTGATCAGTCAGTCAAGAACAGTGAACAGTCAGTCAAGAACAGTGATCAGTCAGTCAAGAACAGTGACCAGTCAGTCAAGAACAGTGACCAGTCAGCCAAGAACAGTGATCAGTCAGTCAAGAACAGTGATCAGTCAGTCAAGAACAGTGATCAGTCAGTCAAGAACAGTGATCAGTCAGTCAAGAACAGTGATCAGTCAGTCAAGAACAGTGATCAGTCAGTCAAGAACAGTGATCAGTCAGTCAAGAACAGTGATCAGTCAGTCAAGAACAGTGATCAGTCAGTCAAGAATAGTGACCAGTCAGTCAAGAACAGTGATCAGTCAGTCAAGAACAGTGATCAGTCAGTCAAGAACAGTGAACAGTCAGTCAAGAACAGTGATCAGTCAGTCAAGAACAGTGATCAGTCAGTCAAGAATAGTGACCAGTCAGTCAAGAACAGTGATCAGTCAGTCAAGAATAGTGACCAGTCAGTCAAGAACAGTGATCAGTCAATCAAGAACAGTGATCAGTCAGTCAAGAACAGTGAACAGTCAGTCAAGAACAGTGATCAGTCAGTCAAGAACAGTGAACAGTCAGTCAAGAACAGTGATCAGTCAGTCAAGAACAGTGATCAGTCAGTCAAGAATAGTGACCAGTCAGTCAAGAACAGTGATCAGTCAGTCAAGAATAGTGATCAGTCAGTCAAGAACAGTGATCAGTCAGTCAAGAACAGTGAACAGTCAGTCAAGAACAGTGAACAGTCAGTCAAGAACAGTGATCAATCAGTCAAAAACAGTGATCAGTCAGTAAAGAACAGTGAACAGTCAGTCAAAAACAGTAATCAGTCAGTCAAGAACAGTGATCAGTCAGTAAAGAACAGTGATCAGGCAGTCAATAACAGTGAGCAGTCTGTCAAGAACAGTGATCAGTCAGTAAAGAACAGTGAACAGTCAGACAAGAAAAGTGAGCAGTAATTCAAGAACAGTGATCAGTCATAAAAAGAGATCAGTCAGTAAAGAACAGTGATCAATCAGTCAAGAACAGTAATCAGTCAGTCAAGAACAGTGATGAGTCAGTCAAGAAAAGTGGTCAGTCAGTAAAGAACAGTGATCAATCAGTCGAGAACAGTAGTCATTCAGTCAATAACAGCAAGCAGACAATCAAGAACAGTGATCAGTCAGTCAAGAATAGTGACCAGTCAGTCAAGAACAGTGATCAGTCAGTCAAGAATAGTGACCAGTCAGTCAAGAACAGTGATCAGTCAATCAAGAACAGTGATCAGTCAGTCAAGAACAGTGAACAGTCAGTCAAGAACAGTGATCAGTCAGTCAAGAACAGTGAACAGTCAGTCAAGAACAGTGATCAGTCAGTCAAGAACAGTGATCAGTCAGTCAAGAATAGTGACCAGTCAGTCAAGAACAGTGATCAGTCAGTCAAGAATAGTGATCAGTCAGTCAAGAACAGTGATCAGTCAGTCAAGAACAGTGAACAGTCAGTCAAGAACAGTGAACAGTCAGTGAAGAACAGTGATCAATCAGTCAAAAACAGTGATCAGTCAGTAAAGAACAGTGAACAGTCAGTCAAAAACAGTAATCAGTCAGTCAAGAACAGTGATCAGTCAGTAAAGAACAGTGATCAGGCAGTCAATAACAGTGAGCAGTCTGTCAAGAACAGTGATCAGTCAGAAAAGAACAGTGAACAGTCAGTCAAGAACAGTGATCAATCAGTCAAAAACAGTGATCAGTCAGTAAAGAACAGTGAAGAGTCAGTCAAAAACATTAATCAGTCAGTCAAGAACAGTGATCAGTCAGTAAAGAACAGTGATCAGGCAGTCAATAACAGTGAGCAGTCTGTCAAGAACAGTGATCAGTCAGTAAAGAACAGTGAACAGTCAGTCAAAAACATTAATCAGTCAGTCAAGAACAGTGATCAGTCAGTAAAGAACAGTGATCAGGCAGTCAATAACAGTGAGCAGTCTGTCAAGAACAGTGATTAGTCAGTCGAGAAGAGTGATCAATCAGTCGAGAAGAGTGATCAATCAGACAAGAAAAGTGATCAGTCACTCAACAACAGTGATCAATCAGTCAAAAACAGTGATCAGTCAATCAAGAACAGAGATGAGTCAGTCAAGAACAGGTGAGCAGTAAGTGAAAAACATTGATCAGTTAGTCAAAGACAATGATCAGTCGGTCAAGAACAGTGATCAGTAAGAAAGGAAGAGTGATCACTCAGTCAAGAACAGTGATCAGTCAGACAAGAAGAGTGATCAGTCATTCAAGAACAGTGGTCAGCCAGTCAAGAGCAGTGATGAATTAGTCAAGAACAGTGATCAGTCGGTCAAGGACAGTGACCAGTCATTCAAGAACAGTGATCAGTCAGTCAAGAACAGTGAACAGTCAGACAAGAAAAGTGAGCAGTAATTCAAGAACAGTGATCAGTCATAAAAAGAGATCAGTCAGTAAAGAACAGTGATCAATCAGTCAAGAACAGTAATCAGTCAGTCAAGAACAGTGATGAGTCAGTCAAGAAAAGTGGTCAGTCAGTAAAGAACAGTGATCAATCAGTCGAGAACAGTAGTCATTCAGTCAATAACAGCAAGCAGACAATCAAGAACAGTGATCAGACAGTCATGAACAGAGATGACTCAGTCAAGATCAGTGATAAATCAGTCAATAACAGTGATGAGTCGGGCAAGGACAGTGACCACTCATACAAGAAGAGAGATCAGTCAGTCAATAAGAGGGACCAGTCTCTCAAGAATAATGATCAGTCAGACAAGAGCAGTGATAAGTACGTCGAGAGCACTGACCAGTCTGTTAAGAACAGTGATCATTCATTCAAGAACAGTTATCAGACAGTCTACAGCAGTGATCAATCAGTCAAGAACAGAGGTCAATCAAAACTCGCGATCAGCCAGTCAAGAACAATGATCAGTCTCTCAAGAAAACTGATCAGTCAGTCAGGAAAAGTCATCGATCACTCAAGAACAGTGATCAGTCAGCTAAGACCAGTGATGAACCAGTTAAGAACATTCATCAGTCAGCCAAGAATAGTGATAAGTCAGTCAAGAACAGTGATCAGTCAGTCAGGAACAGTGATCAATCAGTCAAGAACAGTGACGAATAAGTCAAGAACAGCGATCAATAAGTCAAGAACAGCAATCAATCAGTCAAGAAAAGTGATCAATCAGTCAAGAACAGTGATCAGTAATTCAATAACAGTGATGAGTCAGTAAAACAGTGATGAATATGTCAAGAACAGTGATCAGTCAGTCAAGAACAGAGATCTGACAGTCAAAAACAGTGATCAGTCATTCAAGAACAGTGATCAATCGGTCAAGAATACTGATCAGTTAGTAAAGAGCGGTGATGGGTCTGTTAAGAACAGAGTTCAGGAAAACAAGAACAGTGATCACTCAAGCATGAAGAGTGATCAGTCAATCAAGAACAGTGATCAGTCAGTCAGGAACAGTGATCAGTCAGTCAAGGACAGTGATTAGTCAGTCCAGAGCAGTGATTACTCAGTCAAGAACAATGATCAGCCTGTCAGGAACAGTGATCAGTCAGTCAAGAACAGTGAACAATCAGTGAAGAACAGTGGTCAGTATGTCAAGAAAAGTGATGATTCAGTCATGAACAGTGATCATTCAGTCATGAACAGTGATCAGTCAGTGAAGAACAGTGATCCGTCTGTAATGAACAGGGAACAGTCAATCTAGAACAGTGATCAGACAGCTAAGACTAGTGATGAGTGTGAAGGCTTACTCAGCCCTGTAACAACTTCAGTCAGTATTACCAAGGCTGGCTCCTCCTCAGGAAAATTAATGAATAGAAAAAGAAATAATAACAGACAATGATAAACACTTTATTATTTAGAAACGGAAAATGTAAAACAATAAAACATGAATGGGTATCCTAATTGAAAGAAAAATGAAAAATGAAATAAAAAAAACTACATTTGAACTCAACGCTAATGTAAGTATATCGTGGTAATGGGGTGTCAGGTGTTGGTGACAACCACCGGCTCGTTCTTCACGGAGTGTAGCCGTGAATAATTACTTCAGATGACAGGAAAACATGTTCATTACCACTGCTATGATGAGGGGTTAGGTCCTGTGTTGGCTTACATAACAGGCAAGTAGATTAAACATGGGACGTCTCAGGACGTTAGTCCGTCTCCTTCTATTCTTCTCGTTGGTTGGCAGGTGACCCTCTCTGTCATTCCAATCTGTAAAGAGAGACAGATTACCCACTGCTTAAGAAATCACTCTCCATGATAAGTACAATACCTAAAAGATGTGGTGATTATTAAAACATTTAACAGATAAAGACTGAAAGGACTAAGTTAATTGGTCAAAAGTGAAGCTTTCAACCAATAAGTCCACTAAAATATGATCAGGCGTGTACTTACAGTAGTGTTGGGAGCTGTGAGTCGAGTGATTTACTGTTTGACCGGAGCCCCACACGTCACCTTTCGGGGGGGGGGAAGAGGGAGGGGAAGGGATAGCGGGACCTAGACTGACCCTACCTTAACAAGCAGCCGGCAATTAAACTATCACTTTCGGGGAGGGGGAAAAGGGGGGGAATAGCGGGAACTGGACTTACCCTACCTTAACAAGTAGCCGGCAATGTAACTATTGTTACTATATACTCCCTCGCTACTCCTATCTATTGAACTTTTCCCTCACACTCCCCCATACCAAGACTTATAGTCAAGGAGTATAAGAAGAATAGGCGAGTAAAAAATTCTAACATGTGGAAGTCGTGTAAGGCAACAAATCTTCTACTGACTGTCACGACTTAACCAGTCAGAGAAATAATTGGATGAACCATTGATATACACAATATGGAACTTAAAAGCCTGGAGTGCCAATGTCCACCTCAAGAGGCGACTGTTGGTTCCCTTAAAAGTTTCTAGGTATATCAAAGGTTTGTGGTCCGTTTCTAAAATGAATTCTTTTCCCAGCAAATAAAATTTAAGTTTGGAGATACCCCACACAAGGGCCAAACATTCCTTTTCTATGGTGGAGTATCTCGTTTCTGCGGGAAGGAGTTTCCAGCTTAGGAAGTATACAGGGAAGGGAGTACCATCATGGTATTGTAGTAGCACCGCACCTAAGCCAGTATTGGAGGCATCAGTTCTTAAACAAAATGTTTTATTAATACCTGGAATCGTAAGTATGTAAGTATAGGGTCTTTCGAAAAGATACTTTTAATCTCATTAAACTTTTCCCGAGCTACGTCGGAAAGTTCAAAAGGTTCCTTCACAGACTTTTTAAGGAAGTCGGATAAGATGCCTGTAAGATCAGTAAGGTTCGGGATAAACCGTGCATAAAATTTTACAGAACCAAGAAAGCTACGCATGAGCTTCTTGGTTCTGGGGAATTTAAATTCTAATAAAGCTTTGATCTTACTGGGGAGAGGCTGCAGAGAGTTATTAGAAAGTATCAGTCCAAGATATCTAATCTTGTTATACCCAAGGAAGCATTTCTTCGGCTTGGCAGTGAGACCATGTGAGCGTAACCTATGCAAAACTGATGTTAATGTTTCAATATGTTCGCCCCACGTGGATGTCATTACGTAAATGTTATCAAAATAAACTGAAACATTTGGCATATTACCCAAGACCTTTCACATCAGTCTCACGTAGGTAGCACAGGCGGTTACCAAACCGAAGGGCATACTTCTATACAGCATCAGTCCTTGGTGGGAAGGAAAATCGGTGTACTGCTTGGAAGAAGGATCTAACATTACTTAATGATATGCCTGCGCAATATCAATCTCTGAAAAGAAGGAAGCGTCATAAAATTTGTGTAGATCGCTATCTATTAAGGGCATAGGTTCAGCATCCCACCGAGTTATAGCACTAAGGCCTCTGAAGTCAATAGCAAGTCTATATGAATTATCCTCCTTCTTAACCATGACTACTGGTGAGCAATATGCAGATACTGAAGGTTCAATGATCTTTAGTTTTAATAATTTGTCTACCTCTCGGTCAAATGCATCCCTATGGTGAACTGGAACTGGGTATAATTTCCGTTTGATCGGATTGTCCGTCAAAAAGTCAATCTTATCGACTACCGTGGAGGTAACACCTGGAATATTAGTAAAGACGTCTGAAAAGTTACTCACACATTGAAGTAGTTCATGTCTCTTATGGTCATCCAAAGATTCATTAATATTAATGTTGGTTGCGCCCGAGTGGTCAAGAGTCACCAAGTCATGTAGTTCTTCAACATTGTCTAAGTTAGAGGTGTCAATTACACACACCTTACATTCTTCAGTTGTCTTATCAAGTTCGTGTGGAAAAACTAAGTCAAAGTTATTAAGGCAGTTAACCGAATTTCTTCGGTAATATTTCTTAAGGATGTTGATATGATAAAGCTTAGGCTTCCCACAAATTTTTAATACTTTATATGAACCTTTCCATGCTACTAATAATTTCTTTGACTTGATAGGCAAAAGTACAAGAACTTCATCTCCTACTTTAAAACTTCTCCTCTGACTTTTGGAATCAAAATAGGTTTTGTACTGGTCCAATGACAAGCTTAGGTTTTTCGAAACTATGTCAGAGGTCTCCTCAACTTTGGATCTAAGGTCAAGGAGAAACTGGTAAGAAGACTGAACCTCAGCATTTACCTCCTTATTAGTCCATAAGTCATGAAGGATGGACAATGAACCTCTGGCCTGTCTACCATAGAGAAGTTCAAAAGGTGAAAACCCCAAAGAGTCACTGGGAACTTCCCTCATGGCAAACAAAGGACAGGGTAGGTAACGATGCCACTCCTTAGGTTTAAAGGAGCAAAGTTTCCTTAAAATGGACTTGAGAATCGAATGCTGGCGCTCAATCCTCCCATTACAGCTGGGATGATAGGGTGTGGTGAAGAGAGGCTTCACTCCCAGAAGTTGGTAGAGATGTTGCATTAAGTCAGATGTGAATTGTGTCCCACGGTCAGACAAAATTTCTCTAGGGATGCCCACACTGGAGAAGATGGACAAAAGGGCTTCAGCCACCTCTGTAGTAGTTATGGTCTTTAAGGGTACGGCTTCAGGGAAACTCGAAGCATAATCAACTAATGTTAATATATATCTATGTCCCCCAGATGAAAGTGGAGATAAAGGACCAACGATGTCAATAGCTACTCTTTCAAAGGGTACCGTAAAGATAGGCATTTTGACCATAGGTACTCGCCGGGTACCTCGGGAGGATGACAGTTGGCAAACTTTACACGATCTACAATAGGTAGTGACATCTGAGGACATTTTTGGCCAAAAATAGGTTTCCCTAATTTTATTTAAGGTTTTACGATGCGAGAAATGTCCGGCCACTGGCAGGTCATGAGCCATTTTAAGAACAGTCTCTCTGCATTGACTTGGAACAACTAAGATGGAATTGTCTATCTCATCTGAATTTAATTTGAATACTGACTTATACAAGATATCCTTTATATATTCAAATTTATATGAAAAGTTTTTCCTTTTAATAACTTGATTTTGTCTAGCTGCATTATGGCAATTCTGAAGAGAATGGCAATTACGTTGTAAATTGACAAAAGAGTCCTTCGATATATCTAAAGGCTTGAAGTCAGGGAAAATCAAAGGATGGACAGTAGGAGAAGCCTGGGCTTTGGTCTGAGCCCTAGTCAAGACATTTATGGTATCGGAGGAGATACCTTCACTTTCATCTAACAAGTGAACCGGTGATCCTACTACCTCGCTTTCGAGAGTAGCATCACTGGTTTTTAATCCCACATGAATCTCACGAGACATTGTCTCATCTGAACTTTCGAGGGGCTTCTCTGACTCTATAGGAAGAGGATCTGAAAAGCTTATGTCCATCTTTGGTGATGAAAGGTCAACCTCAGAAGGAAGAATGGCACCTTTTACATTACCTATTAGTACGGAGCAAGAAGTGATGGGAGCTAGTACGGCTTCAGACCAACCTGTGAACCATTTAGACCTAATGTAACAACGGATGGTAGGAAAAGTGTCCGTACGGCCCAAGTTTTCTGAAAGTATAGAAGAGGAATGAGTTTCTTTAAGGTTAGGGAACAGCTTATCAGAAATGACTATACATGTGCATCCAGTGTCTCGTAAAATGGTAGATACATTAAGTCCATTAACTGTTCCTGAACAGAAGGGTGCTTGGTCATTACAGTCTTTAAAACATCTTCCAACTTTTTGGACCTTCTTAGAAGGACAATCTGGACGTTTATGTCCCTTAACACCACACAAATGACAAACAGGAATAAAAGAAGTCATTTTACTTTCCATTAGAGGCTTTGATTTCTTAAGATCTGGTGAACCCTTGCCCTTAGGGTTCGATCCCTTTAGGTCTTTATAGGAATTATGAGCCTCAGCATACAAGTCAGCGGCCTCAGCAACTTCCTCAGCTTTAATCAGGTTACCTTCTCTAATGAATGTTCTTATCTGGTGGGGAAGAGCTGTCAGGAACTGGTCAGCAACCATGAAGTCTCTAAGAGATTCATAACTGTGATCAATTCCTGAACTCTCTATCCAAAAGTCGAACAAACGAAAGTGTTACCTGTAACTGCTGAAAGTTCTGGCCAGGCTGTAAGGTGGCATACCTGAAATCTTTCCTGTAAGAATTTGTGGTTTTTTGATATGCTTTAAGGATTGCCTTCTTCAGTAGGTTATAATTACATATGATATCCTGCGACAAAGTTGCATAGATATTCAAAGCTGTACCAGAAAATAACATTCGTAACCTGGTAGCCCAGGTGTCAGCAGGCCATTCACAGAGGGTAGCAGTATTTTCGAACCTGATAATGTATGAAGTTATGTCGTCACCCTCTGTGAAGGGAGGTAAGTTAGGTGTTGGAATATGTGGACTAGCTGCATGATGTTCCATTACTCCTTCCTCTAATTGTTGTGTCAAAGTTAACTTTTTATTCTCTAATTCAAGAAGAGATTTTTCGAGCTCGCGATCCTTTTCTCTCTCTATTAACGTTCTCTAGCTTTTTCCTCAACTTCTCTATCCTTTGCTCTCTCCTCAAGTTCTCTTAATTTAACTTGTTCCTCACGTATTTTAGCCTGTTCCTCACATTCTCTAGCTCTTTCTTCACGATCAAGTCTATCACGCTCCTTTTTGTCTTCTCTTTCTCTTTCTGTCTTTCTTGGATTTCTCTCTCAATTCTCTCTCTCTCTCCTTTTTCTCCTGTCTTTCAAAGTTCTCTTTCTCCTTTTTCTCTTCTCTTTCGCTTCTCTCTCTCTCTCCATTTCTTCTTCTCTTTCCCTTTCTAACTGTCTTTCTTCTCTCTCAATTCTCTCTCTTTCAAGTATTTCCTGGATCTTAGCTCTAATGAAAGATTCTAAATTTTTCCCTGTTATTCCTAACTTACTTCCAGCGTTCATCCAAAACTGGTATTCCTCCATGCTTGCAAGAATAACTTAAACTATCAGGGGAAATGAAACGGGTATTAAAGAAAACTGAGGGTTCAATTCCTGCTCAGCTCAAACTATAAATTAACCAGAGGGCTCGATCCCTGCTTCAATTAAACAATATGTATTAATTAAAACGAAGGGTTCTATGCCGGCTCTGAGCAAACAGTAAGTAGAATGGGGTCACTTGACCATCCAATCTTCTCACCAACAAATCAAGAGTGTCCTACGACAGTTCCCTTGATAAAATAAAGAGCTCAATGAAACAAATTGTCACTGGAAAATCTCGGGTCCCTAGAGTCTAATCCTCCAAAGTGTTTCAAGCTCGAACAAAAAGGTGGCGGATTTAAATATTATATCCTGCCTGACTTGACTTACAATAAATTGTGACTATAACAATCACCAAATCTTTTAAATACCTGTACCGTAGTCCTACCATAGAGAATGATTACTTATGGCTGGTGGTAACCGTCTGTGGTATGCGGCGTTGAAGTTCCAATGGTAGATTCGAGATGGAGTTGAATCTTGCTTCAGTCGAGTTGATCCTGGCAAGGTCGCCACTTGTGAAGGCTTACTCAGCCCTGTAACAACTTCAGTCAGTATTACCAAGGCTGGCTCCTCCTCAGGAAAATTAATGAATAGAAAAAGAAATAATAACAGACAATGATAAACACTTTATTATTTAGAAACGGAAAATGTAAAACAATAAAACATGAATGGGTATCCTAATTGAAAGAAAAATGAAAAATGAAATAAAAAAAAACTACATTTGAACTCAACGCTAATATAGGTATATCGTGGTAATGGGGTGTCAGGTGTTGGTGACAACCACCGGCTCGTTCTTCACAGAGTGTAGCCGTGTGTAATTACTTCAGATGACAGGAAAACATGTTCATTACCACTGCTATGATGAGGGGTTAGGTCCTGTGTTGGCTTACATAACAGGTAAGTATATTAAACATGGGACGTCTCAGGACGTTAGTCCGTCTCCTTCTATTCTTCTCGTTGGTTGGCAGGTGACCCTCTCTGTCATTCCAATCTGTAAAGAGAGACAGATTACCCACTGCTTAAGAAATCATTCTCCATGATAAGTACAATACCTAAAAGATGTGGTGATTATTAAAACATTTAACAGATAAAGACTGAAAGGACTAAGTTAATTGGTCAAAAGTGAAGCTTTCAACCAATAAGTCCACTAAAATATGATCAGGCGTGTACTTACAGTAGTGTTGGGAGCTGTGAGTCGAGTGATTTACTGTTTGACCGGAGCCCCACACGTCACCTGTCGGGGGGGGGGGGAAGTGGGAGGGGAAGGGATAGCGGGAGCTAGACTGAACCTACCTTAACAAGCAGCCGGCAATTTAACTATCACTTTCGGGGAGGGGGAAAAAGGGGGGGGAATAGCGTGAGCTGGACTTACCCTACCTTAACAAGTAGCCGGCAATGTAACTATTGTTACTATATACTCCCTCGCTACTCCTGTCTATTGAACTTTTCCCTCACAATGAGCCAGTCAAGAACATTGCTCAGTCAATCAAAAACAGTGATCAGTCAGAGAAGAACAATGATCAACCAGTCAAGAACAGTGACGAATGAGTCACGAACAGTGATCAATGAGTCAAGAACAGTAATTAATCATTCAGTCAAGAACAGTGAGCAATCAGTCAAGATCAGTGAGCAATCAGTCAAGATCAGTGATTAGAGATTCAAGAACAGTGATGAGTATGTAAAGAACAGTGATGAGTCAATCAAGAACAATGATGAGTCATTCAAGAACAGTGGTCAGTCAGTGAAGAACAGGGATCAATCAGTCAAGAACAAAGATCTGTCGGTCAAGAACAGTGATCAGTCGTTCAAGAACAGTGATTAGTCAGTCAAGAATACTGATAAGTCAGTAAAGATCAGTGATCAGTCTGTCAAGAAGAGTGATAAGAAAAACAAGATCAGTGATCAGTCAAAAACGAAGAGTGATCAATCAGTCAAGAGCAGGGATTAGTCAGGAAGGACAGAGATCAGCCTGTCAAGAACAGTAATCAGTCATTCAAGAACAGAGGTTAGTTAGTCAAAACTGGAGATCAGTCAGTCACGAACAGTGATCAGTCAGTCAAGAAAAGTGATCAGTCAGTCAAGAACAGTCATCAGTCAGTCAAGAACAATCATCAGTCAGCTAAGACCAGTGATGAGCCAGTCAAGAACAGTGATAATTCAGTCAAGAACATTGATCAATCAGGCAAGAACAGAGACGAATCAGTCAAGAACAGTGATCAGTCAGTCAAGATCAGTGACCAGTTAGTCAAGAACAGTGATCAATCAGTCAAAAACAGTGGTCAGTAAATCAAGAACAGTGGTGAGTCAGTAATTAACAGTGATGAGTCAGTCAACAACAGTGATCAGTTAGTCAAGAACAGAGATCTGTCAGTCAGGAATAATGATGAGTCAGAAAAGAGTAGTGATCAGTCTGTCAAGAGCAGTGACCAGGATCACTCAAACATGAAGAGTGATGAATCAGTCAGGAACAGTGATCAGCCAGTGAAGAACAGGGATCAATCAGTCAAGAACAGTGATAAGCCTGTCAAGAAAAGTGACGAATCAGTCATGAACAGTGATCAGTTAGTCAAGAACAGTGATCAGTCTGTAATGAACAGTGAACAGTCGATCAAGAACAGTGATCAACCAGTCAAGAATATTGGTTAGTCAGTCAAAATTGGTGATCAGTTAGTCATGAACAGTGATCAGTCTGTCAACAAAAGTGATCAGTCAGTAAAGAACAGTGATCAGTCAGTAATGAACAGGGATCAAATAGTCAAGAGCAGTGATCAATTATTCAAGGACGGTTATCAGTCAGTGAAGCACAGTGATCAATGAATCAAGAACAGTGGTCAGTCATTCAAGAACAGTGATCAGTCAGTCAAGAACAGTGATCAGTTAGTCAAGAACGATGATCAATCAGCGAAAAGCAGTGATCAGTCAGTTAATAATAGTGATCAGTCAGTCAAGAACACTGATCAGCCAATCAAGAACAGTGATCAGTTAGTCAAGAACAGTGATCAATCAGTCAAGAACAGTGACCAACAGTCAAGAATGATGATCAATCAGTGAAGAGCAGTGAGAAGTCAGTCAATAACAGTCATCAGTCAGTCAAGGATAGTGAACAGTTAGTCAAGAACAGTGATCATTCCGTCAATAGCAGTGTCCATCAGTGAAGAACAATGATCAGTCAGTCACGAACATTGATCAGTCGGTCAAGAGCAGTGATCAGTCAGTCAATAACAGTGATCAGTGAGTCAAGAACAGTTAGTAGTCAGTCAAATCAGTGATCATCAGTCAAGAACAGTGATCAGTCAGTAAAGAACAGTAATCAGTTAAGAACAATGATCAGTCGGTCAAGAAGAGTGATGAATCATTCAAGAACAGTGATCAATCAGTCAAGGACAGTGATCAGTCAGTCAAGAACAGTGATCTGTTAGTCAAGGTCAGTGATCAATCAGTCAAGAACAACTATCAGTCAGTCAAGAACAGTTATCAGTCAGCCAAGAAGAGTGATCAATAAGTCAAAAACAGTGCTCAGTTAGTCAAGGTCAGTGATCAATCAGTCAAGAACAACTATCAGTCAGTCAAGAACAGTTATCAGTCAGTCAAGAAGAGTGATCACTCAGTCAAGAACAGTTATCAGTCAGTCAAGAATAGTAATCAGTCAGTCAAGAAGAGTGATCAATCAGTCCAAAACAGTGATCAATCAGTTAAGAATAATGAGCACTCAGTCAAGAACAGTGATCAATCTGTCAAGAACAGTGTTCAGTAGGTCAAAAACAGTGATGAGTCAGTCAAGACCAGTGATCAGTCAGTCAAGAACAGTGATCAGCCTGTCAAGAACCGTGATCAGTGAGTCAAGGACAGTGACCAATCAGTCAAGAACAGTGATGAGTCAGTCAAAAACAGTGAGCAGTCAGTCAAGAACAGTGATCAATCTCTCAAAAAACAGTGAACAGTCCGTCATGACCAATGATCAGTCATTCAAGAAAAGCGATCAGTTAGTGATGAACAGTGATCAGTCACTGAAGAAGAGTTATCAGTCAGTCGAGAACAGTGAGCAGTCAGTCAAGAACAGTGATTAATCAGTCAAAAATAGTGATCAATAAGCCAAGAGCAGTGAGCAGTCAGTCAAGAACACTGATCAGCCAGTCAAGAACAGTGATCATTCCGTCAAGAACAGTGTCCATCAGTCAAGAACAATGATCAATCAGCCAAGAACAGTGATCATTCCGTCAAGAACAGTGATCAGTCAGTCACGAACAGTGATCAGTCAGTCAAGAACAGTGATCATTCCGTCAAGAACAGTGTCCATAAGTCAAGAACAATGATCAATCAGTGAAGAACAGTGATCAGTCGGTCAAGAACAGTGACCAGTAAGTCAATAACAGTGATCATTGAGTCAAGAACAGTTAACAGGCAGTCAAATCAGTGATCATCAGTCAAGAACAGTGATCAGTCAGTCAAAACAGTAATCAGTCAATTAAGAACAGCGATCAGTCGGTGAAGAACAGTGATGAGTCAGTCAAGAACAGTGATCAGTCAGTCAAGGACAGTGATCAGTCTGCCATGAACAGTGATGAGTCATTCAAGAACAGTGATCAATCAGTCAAGAACAATGAACAGCCAGTCAAGAACAGTGACCAGGATGAAGAGTTAGAATAAATTTTCTACCTTGATTTTTAAATTTTGAAATAAATAATTCATGATAAGCATTAAATCTTGTAGGTGATTTAACGAGGTGGAGACTTGAACCTCCGTCTGCTCAGCGCCAGACACACACGTTTGCTTTTATTTTTACTTATCTAAATGTATAGGTTCTAAACATGTTTTAATCAGAATATGGTCTAGGCTTCATTGAAATTTATGAGCCAATATTAAACTTCATCAACCTGCTAGAAAGTATCACCTTGCATACAGAGAGCAGCGCAAGAGATGAGGGAAGGAACTCTCGATTTCCTGAAGACTCTACCACAACTTTGGTTTTTTGCATAGAGTTTGAAGGTGCCAGTCGAAGTGCCGGTGAGTGCTGGCCAGATCTGTGCCACTAGTAACAGCAGCTGCAGCCACGGTATCTTCACCATCATTCTCTTTCCAATTGTTCTTCTACACTTGAACATCCTATCAGAGAACAGGCATATCAACAGAGATTACTTGAAAATCATACAAATTTTACAAGTAGTGCACTTAATATGTTAAAATTGTTCATATGGTTTCCTCATTTATTGCAACACATCAATAATATTAACTGGGGACATTTTATACTTGCAAATCTTTAAATACGTTTCATTTGTAAAGCAAAGACATCTGAGTACTTTATTTTTGCTTTAATTAGAGCAACATACATTATTTGTCGTCTCTTTTTTTTTTACTAATGATAACGCCCTCTGATGTCCGGAGGCTGCTGGCACATTAAGTGTTTTACAGATGAATCTCTCACCAGTATGTCTGTGGCGAACTCTAGTTTAAGTAGCCTTAAGACTGCCATTTTGACTTTATGAAATCGTAATAACACAATTGCGAACAAACCAAGAAACGGGAAGAGGTTTGAATCCCTGCAAGTTGAGGGAACTTGAGCTAGAGTTCGCCACAGCCACGCTGGTGTTTGATTCGTCTTTAAAAACATGCATTTGTGGTCACCGTGGGACCCTTCCTAACTTGTCTCTGGTATATAGAAATATACCTAGTAAGATGAATCTTACTAGAGCCAGCTGGCATAGTGGTTAACGCACTGGCCTGTGAGTCTTAGGAATGACTTGCCATGGGTTCAAGCCTGACCGTCCATGATTTATTCCTGACAATGTTTATATTCCCGCCATTTTCATTAAAAAACTAGGATGTAATTCAAATTCCTTGATAATTAATGTTAAAAACTTACATAGAAGAGCATCTCACAAGTCAGCTATCAGAGCCACTGACAAAAGTCATGTGTGGAGAAAAATCTCCAGTATAAGGGTGATTATCTCTTAGACCTCTGAGGGACATAGCCCTCTCACAAGGGGCTAGTGGACTCTTCCTTGTTCTCAAACATCCTTATTAGAAGTACATGTGTACCAGGCATCTCCAAGCACATCTCTCTCCTTGCTAGAATTTCTGAACCATTACACCATTCCTGCCCGTAGCAGGAAAATTGCGTGAAAACCCGCGCTTCACTTGTCCTACAAGTCAGGGACATTATGACTTCTAACTACAGCTGAACAACAAGGAAAGAACCTGCTTGTGTTTATTCCTTGTTATAACGTGTAATAAGGAAGGTATATAAGCTGAACTCAGCAATTCTTTTGTGCTGGGGTAGGGCAGCAAGCTAGGTTGAATTTAGACATCAGAGCCTGAATATGTCACAAATCTCCCGCTGAGAACAAAGAAAATAATGACTTTGTGTAGTAAACTCTGAAATACTGTCAATCTCCACTAGGAAAGCTTGTGTTAAAAAAAACACCAGTGTATTAATCCGTGGTATAATCCCGATAAAGTATAAAAGTTTGTGTCGCGTTATGCATTCAGGTGTATGAACAACGGGACAAATTAACACCCTATCGCGTAACGAATGACAAAGTGACTCCCTATGAACGAGTGAGGACAATATAACTACGTATTTGTAGCAGCTTACTCGACACAACAATACCGGGGTCACATCTACCCTACAGTGAACTAGGGAAAATTGGGTCAGTTACAATACCCAGGTAAATCCAGCCATACCCACATTATCTTATGTTAGCTTCAGTTGATAGGTAAATGTGAGATTTATTTAGAGTTACCAATAGATGCCGTGAAGCGAAGGTGATTCACCCAAACCAAGTTAGCATTTATCAGCATCACACTTAGTATATGTGAAATGCTGGATATAAGCTCCTCTGGGGTAAATTGTAAAGTTTCACTCACTATTCTACAACGTATGTGAACACTTCTACAGCAACTCGAAGGCGAATCCAGGGAGAAGCTCCTGGAATTTGTTCTATTAAAAGATAAGTACCGCTTCACATATGTTAATTGTCATGCAGGGAAGAGTACTTTTCTAACTAGTTCCTCCACACCATGTTAATACAAACAAAAAATATAAGAATGCACTGCAGTAATAACTTGCTTCTAATAAATGTACAACAGTTATAAGAAGCGCTGAAGATGCAAATTAACTTTATTAGTAGTTGAAATTTGTATATTAGTAGTTGAAATTTGTATATAATAGTTCTTAGTGTAATATTTTCCTCTGATGACGTTCTGCATTGATTCTCGACTTTCTCTTCTAAACTCGTAAACCTGCTTGTAGTAATTTATCATCTGAGCTTCCAGGTATTATTATTATGATCAAAACCTAGCGCTAAACCCATTATGGTCATACAGCATTGTAGTGGAGGAGATGTTGCTGGAGCAGACAGTAACTAGGGGAGGGGGAAGATAACCGAGGTAGAGGAAGTATTATCAAAGTTTGTGTAATTAATCTGCTGCTGTCAAAAAGTCAGAGGAAGTCTGTGTCAAAGGTGAGACCGTCAGTGAGGAGGGAAGATGAAGTAAGGGTGTTAAAGTGGTGACGAAGTTAGGGATATATTCTGTGTGCTCGTTGAAAGACAGGACGGTTTAATAGAATACAGTAAACTGAAATTGGAGCCTGACAGTTCTCACAGAATAGAGCAGGTCGCCTCTTCATGAGATCCCCAGACCATACCAAGGGCGGGGATTGAACTCGTAGCGAGTGAGTAGCAAGACTCCAGGCCAGCGTGTAAGCCACTGGACCGGATGGCTACAATAAGATTCATCCAAGTATGTATATTTATATACCATAGAGGTTAGCACAAGCTTATAGTTTACCTAAAAATGCTAGGCCAGTCTCACAACTGCTCTCGCAGTAAACTGTCTGGGAACATTGCTGCGAACCCGACACTGTCAGAGGATTTACAACCATCAGCGTACACCGAAATGGCGTGAGAATGAGACCGGAAGTGGTTGAGAAAAACACCCAAGAGAAACCACTGTTGGTATTTAAGCTTTCTATCATGACAACGATAAAAAACATACATGAACTGTCAGAACCTCCCAGGGGGTAAGAGAAAAATTAGATGCTGTATGAACATGTAAAAGAGACAACGTCAAAGAGGCAATATCAAGGAGGCAACGTCAAGGAGGCAACGTCAAGGAGGCAACGTCAAGGAGGCAACGTCAAGGAGGCAACGTCAAGGAGGCAACGTCAAGGAGGCAACGTCAAGGAAGCAACGTCAAGGAGGCAACGTCAAGGAGGCAACGTCAAGGAGGCAACGTCAAGGAAGCAACGTCAAGGAGGCAACGTCAAGGAGGCAACGTCAAGGAGGCAACGTCAAGGAGGCAACGTCAAGGAGGCAACGTCTAGGAGGGAACGTCAAGGAGGCAACGTCAATGAGGCAACGTCAAGGAAGCAACGTCAAGGAGACAACGTCAAGTAGACAACGTCAAGAAAACATAAAGGAGACAAGTGAAGAGCAAGTGGAGACGAAGAGAAAAGGGAGAGAGTAAACAAATAATGAACCTCTACTAATGTCTGTTACTATCCTATATGTATAAGGATGGTGAAGGTCATGAGAGCGGACAAAATAACCAAGGCATCACGACGAGCTTCCACTAAAATTGTTTTGTGAAGTGCAGCTCTACTGCTCCTACATGATAACAGAATTCTCTTCTTTTAACTCAATACCTCATATTCATATCAAGTTATGTTAAGGAAAGTGCCTTAATGGCAGCGAGGGCTTCTGATCTTATTCTCTCTTTCCTTTAAGACATTCATTCGGACGAGCTTCCTCAAACACCTTCAGAGTTATGTGCCTTGTTACCTGGAGGTTATTCCGGAGATCAACGCCCCCGCGGCCCGGTCCATGACCAGGCCTCCCGATGGATCAGGGCCTGATCAACTAGGCTGTTACTGCTGGCCGCACGCAGTCCAACGTACGAGCCACAGCCCGGCTGATCCGGCACTGACTTTAGGTATCTGTCCAGCTCTCCTTTGAAGTCAGCCAGGGGTTTATTGGCAATTCCCATAATGCTTGATGGGAGGCTGTTGAACAGTCTTGGGCCCCAGACACTTATGGTGTTTTCCCTTAGTGTACCAATGGCGGGGCATTTTGCATCGCCTGCCCAATCTTTTACTTTCGTAGGGAGTGATTTCTGTGTGCAGATTTGGGACCATTCCTTCCAGGATTTTCAAGTCAAGTGCTTCCAAGCGTTCCCAGTAGTTAAGGTGCTTGACAGAACTTATACGTGCAGTAAAGGATCTCTGTACACTCTCTAGATCTGCGATTTCACCTGCTTTGAATGGAGATGTTAATGTACAGCAATATTCCAGCCTAGAGAGAACAAGTGATTTGAGAAGGATCATCATGGGCTTGGCATCTCTCGTTTTGAACGTTCTCATTATCCATTCTATCATTTTCTTTGCAAGTGCGATCGTGGCACTGTTGTGATCCTTGAAAGTGAGATCCTCAGACATTACTACTCCCAAGTCCCTTACATTATTTTTCCGCTCTATTGTATGGCCAGAGTCTGTAGTATACTCTTTTCTAGTTATTATCTCCTCCAGTTTTCCATAACGGAGTAGTTGGAATTTGCCCTCATTGAACATATTGTTTACCGTTGCCCACTGGAAAACTTTGTTTATATCTTCTTGGAGGTTAACCGCGTCCTCAGCAGATGACAGCCTCATGCAGATCCTAGTATCATCCGCAAAGGATGATACGGTGCTGTGATGTATATCTCTGTCTATGTCTAATATGAGGATGAGGAATAAGATGGGGGCGAGTACTGTGCCTTGTGGATCAGAGCTCTTCACTATGGCAGCCTCCGATTTAACTCTGTTGACCACTACTTTTTGTGTTCGATTTGTTAGGAAGTTGAAGATCCATCTCCCCACTTTCCCAGTTATTCCTTTAGCACGTATTTTATGGGCTGTTACGCCATGATCGCATTTGTCAAATGCTTTTGCAAAGTCTGTGTATATTACATCTGCATTCTGATTTTCTTCCAGTGCATCCAAGGCCATATCATAGTGATCCAGTAGTTGCGAGAGGCAGGAGCGACCTGCCCTGAACCCATGTTGCCCTGGATTGTGCAGATTTTGGGAATCCAGGTGATTTGCAATCCTGCTCCTTAGCACTCTTTCAAAGATTTTTATGATGTGGGACGTCAGAGCTATTGTTCTATAGTTCTTAGCTAATGCTTTGCTGCCACCTTTATGGAGTGGGGCTATATCCGTTGTTTTAAGTGACTGTGGAATTTCACCCATGTCCAAGCTCCTCCTCCATAGTGTACTTAGGGCACGCGAGAGGGGTTTCTTGCAGTTCATAATAAAAACAGAGTTCCACGAGTCTGGGCCCGGGGCTGAGTGCATGGGCATTTTGTCAATGGCTTTCTCGAAATCTATCGGAGTTAGGGTAATGTCGGAAATCTGGCATACATTTATGGAGTTTTGAGACTCATTCATGAAGAAATCATTTAGGTCGTCGATCCTCAGACTGATTAGTGGTTCACTAAACACAGAGTCGTACTGGGATTTCAATATTTCACTCAATACCTTGTTGTCATCTGTGTAAGTCCCATCCTGTCTGAGTAAAGGCCCGATACTAGATGTGGTATTTGCCTTGTTTTTGGCATATGAAAAGAAATATTTTGAATTTCTTTCAATTTCACTAATAGCTTTAAGCTCCTCCTGTCTCTCCTGGTTCCTGTAAGAGTCATTTAACTAAAGTTCGATAGTTTCCACTTCCCTGGTCAGCGCCTCCTTTCGTGTATCATATATTCTAGCACTCCTGAGGAGGTCAGTGACTCTTCGTCGTCTTCTGTAGAGGGAGCGCCTTTCTCTCTCCAGTTTACTCCTGCTCTTCTTCTTTCTTAGGGGAATATGCCTAGAACATGCTTCAGCTGCCAGGAAGTTTATCCTTTCAAGGCACTGGTTTGGATCCATGTCATTTAAGATATCTTCCCAACATGTTTCGTTTAGGACATGGTTTACCTAGTCCCAGTTGATGTTCTTGTTGTTGAAGTTGTATTTTGTGAAGACACCTTCACAGGTACATGCATTCTGCTGATCAGGACCCTCATGCATGTACGTCTGGACTTCGATTAGGTTGTGATCGGAATTAGTTGTTTTTGATATTCTTATGTCTCTTATCAGGTCCTCATTATTTGTGAAGATAAGGTCAAGTGTGTTTTCTAGTCTTGTTGGCTCCACTATCTGCTGGCTTAAGGTGTGTTTTTCACAGAGGCTTAGTAGCTCATGTGTGTGTGACCTTTCATCTGTGCTACCTCCGGGGATTGTTTCAGCTATAACATTTTTGCTACATTCTTCCATTTTGTATGCCTTAGGTTGAAATCACCAAGCAGTAAGATGTTTGGGGATGGAGCTGGAAGGTTTTCCAGATAGTAATCAATTTTCAGTAGCTGTTCCTTGAACTGTTGTGAGGTTGCATCTGGTGGCTTATATACAACCACAATGACTAGATTTTGGTTCTCGATCTTTATTGATAGAACTTCAACTACCTCATTTGTGGTGTTCAGCAACTCCGTGCAGATGAGGGACTCTTTGACATACAGGCCAACCTCCCCTTGTTGCCTGTTCATTCTGTCGCATCTAAAAAGGTTGTAACCACTTATCCATATTTCACTGTCAAAGTGATGTTTTGTGTGAGTCTCTGTGAAGGCTCCAAACATTGCATTAGACTCCTCTAGAAGTCCATTGATAAACGGTATTTTGTTGTTGGTGGATGGCTTAAGGCCCTGTATATTAGCAAATATGTGTTTGTTGGGGGATTTTGTTATTGGCATCCGTAGTTGTAATTCTGGAGGGCCATGGATGGCCACTGGCTGTGCCTCCTGTCCAACAAGGCTCCAAGGTGGTGGACTATTTTTGTTATTTCCTTCCATTTTCTTTTCCGTTTCCTGCCACTAAAAAGTCACCTAGAGTTGGGTTATCGTAGCTACTATTGTTTGTCTTGTGGGGTCTGTGCCTCTTGGTCTCTTTTAGATGGTATGCAGGGCAGTCGATGTTGTAACACTGCTTCTGGAGGACAAAGGAGTGACACATTTTTTGGTGAAAGAAAATACAGGAAGAAGAACGACACACTGCTTTAGACAGAAGGTCGCTACATTTTTTGGGGTGCTCAAAGTTGCATGTCCCATATTTTTTCCTGATATTCCATGCTTACAGATGCCCCAAGCATAATATTTGCACAAATTCACCTTTGGTTGAGAATTGTTGGGAGGTGTGTTGTCAATTTCTGCAGGTTCTGGGACTGCACTATAATCCTCAGTATCCAAGCCAGGGTCACCCCGTCCTGGATTCCATCTACTTTCCCCAGTAGAGGAAGGAGGAGGAGACTCCTCTCCAACATCTGTACTGTGGGCCACGGTCTTGTGCAGTGATGGTTGTATATTTATGGTTTTAGTGGTGGTTGTGGTAGGGTCCCTAGTAGAGTCTGGGCTGGCAGTAAGGCTGGGGGCTGGGTCTGAGTCAGCACTGGGGCTGGGGGCTGAGCCTAGGCCAGCACCAGCACTGTGGGTATTAGTGCTATGACTGGGGGATGGGTCTGGTTTAGCACTATGTGGGTGACTAGATAGTTTCAAGTCATCTGTTGTGGTATGGGCATTCTGCATTTTTTGATACACTATCTCTTGCTCCCATGTTTTATATATTTTCGGTAGACTATCCAAGAGGTCATCTTTGTTTTCTTGACTATTTTTATCATTTATTACTCTCTTTAGTACCTTTCTGATACCTGCCCAAAGTTCTACATCTTTATTGCACAACCAGAAACACCTTGCTAATTCGAGGTCATTTTTTGAGGCTGTGTTTAGTCTAGTACAAGAGATATGGTGTTTGGAAAAGCATAGATTGCATGTGATTCTGGATTTCCTTCCAAGGATTTTTTTACATGTCCCACAGATATGCTGTGCTGACATCCTGTCTGTATCCTACTACACTCTGTATGCCACGGAAGAAAACTGATTTCCACTTTACCTTTCTCTTGCTGGTGCCAGTTCGTATTTATACGAACCAAGTTTGCAGTATGTGGGTGGTGGTGTAGGGTGAGTGCTGGGTGTAGGGTGAGTGGTGGGTGTAGGGTGGGTGGTGGTGTAGGGTGGGTGTAGGGTGGGTGGTGGTGTAGGGTGGGTGGTGGGTGTAGGGTGGGTGTGACCCGGGCAGGACTTACCCACACTGCCACACTTCACTATTATTATTATTATTTAATTTCCTTGTATATAGTGCTGTACACTGTTATCTCAAGGATATACACTGTATTCTTTCAAAATGCACTTTCACTGTGCTATACTGGGATCATTGTTTTATTATTTACACAGCAGCTAGGCCTACGCTAACTTTCCCCTACACTTCTATGGAAAAGTTTATTTCCTGTTTAGTAGAGGTAACGGTTGAATGATCAATTTATGTATGCTGTGATTCCCTGCACCTCAATGCTACCATCACTCGTTTTATCTCTTATGACTATAGTAATTACTCATCCGTTATTAACACTTCACTGGACCTCTGGCAATAGTTCGCTAGTGCCAGTCGCTTGTAATATATTCCCATATCTACACTATATATTGTACGCTATACTGGGGGATAATTAAGATTACTCTTATCTACAATTTAGTTCACTATGTCACTGCACATATCCTTGTCACTCACTATATTACTTATAGATAGATCAATATTTGTTTATTTCCACTTGTGTCGACATCCGGCAATAATTCACTAGTGCTGGTCAGGTCTATTTCCCACAGTAACCGTTCCTCCACCGGCACTCTCCATCCAAGGTAGTACTCGGGAAGACTATGAACACGCAAGCTGCCTGAGACGAGAGTAAAAGGTGTGAATTTCTAGAGTCTGTTAAGACTTCCACCGTACTGATAGGATCAAGCTTTCCTGATTTCATCGTTATGACGCAACGCATCGGTCACACCTCCATGGGGATCAGTATATAGCACTTCGCGAAAGACAAACAGTTGGGCATAGAGCTCCAAGAGTTGTGATGCTGACTAATTTCAATCAGGAAGCTGATATACATTGTAATCAATACCTTTGTTATTATTCGTAGAGGTGTTTTATTTACCCAGCCTCATCTAGCATTTATATAATGCCTTGGTTTAAGTACTCATTATGTAAGTATTTAAGTCATAATGACTTGAAGATTCTTTAATTGCTTGGAAAATACACAACTTGTGCGGTTCTATTGGACCTGACGGATTTAGAAGCTCCCAGATGGATAGCAGATACTGTTGAACCATCCGGGCAACTGACCTAGGGAACATTTACGGCAGATTCATTAAAAATATAAAGTTAAATGCAATGCGAAAATAAAGGTTAGTTCATTATATTCACGTATCTATAAAATGTGTCTGAGGCAGGAGTACCATAGTCAATGATCATGCAGGATAATGCATTATTTTCTTTACGCCTTAGGATATAAAGTCGCAGAACATCGTAAAATCATGAAAGTTGAAGGAATGGTGCCTTTGACTATGGTAGTATTAATATGGTTCCAGTTTAACGGAAGCCTGAATGGAAGCTACGTATGTGTGTGTGATATTACTCTCAGGTGTCCCTGTGTCCCTGACTTACTTGTGACGGCTTTGGGCGACAACGGTGGTATGCAGGCTCGTGAGACCTTTCAGTATCCTCTACGTTGAAATCGACCCAGAAGTACTGATAGTTCGCTTACTCACATGATACACTAGCATGACTCACTCAAATATTCAATCATGTCATGCACTCACAAAACTGCGAAGGGATATATTTAGGTGAAAGATATATCAATCATGACAATCAGGCAATACACTGAATATACGATTAGGTAGGACACTCATTGGTCAAATCCACGTACACGAAAAACTTCAATGAATTCTGCACTCGGACGCTCCACGTAAATAATGATATTCTCATGGTATAGAGTACCATACCATAAAAGCCATGAACTCGAGTAATATCCACAACATAAATATTCTGACTCACGAAATCATAATAACACGATTGCAAAGAAACCAGGGAATGGGTGGGGCTTGTATTCACGGCAAGTGAGTTCTGAAACCTAGTCACCATGGGTTCAAGCCCCACCCGCTCATCGATGTGTTAAATATTCTCTTTACATGATACCCCTCAGTAACTTATATTGATGATTACTCTCATGGAACTTACATTAATAATGAACCCAAGTCATCATTCTAATGAATTACTCATGTGATACACATATCAAGAACTCAGCTGTTACCGGTGATATACCCAGGAGGCCCTTCCAGTCAGTTGCTAGACATCAGCCAGCTGCTACACTCCAACCAGCTGTTACACTCCAGCCAGCTGCTACACTCCAACCAGCTGCTACACTCCAACCAGCTGCTACACTACAACCAGCTGCTACACTCCAACCAGCTGCTACACTTCAACCAGCTGCTACACTCCAACCAGCTGCTACACTCCAGCAAGCTGCTACACTAAAATCAGCTGCTACACTCCAACCAGCTGCTACACTACAACCAGCTGCTACACTCCAACCAGCTGCTACACTTCAACCAGCTGCTACACTCCAGCCAGCTGCTACACTCCAACCAGCTGCTATACTCCAACCAGCTGCTATACTCCAACCAACTGCTACACTCCAACCAGCTGCTACACTCCAACCAGCTGCTACACTCCAACCAGCTGCTACACTCCAACCAGCTGCTACACTACAACCAGCTGCTACACTCCAACCAGCTGCTACACTTCAACCAGCTGCTACACTCCAACCAGCTGCTACACTCCAGCAAGCTGCTACACTAAAATCAGCTGCTACACTTCAACCAACTGCTACACTAGAGCCAGCTGCTACACTAAAACCAGCTGCTACACTTCAACCAACTGCTACACTCCAGCCAGCTGCTACACTCCAACCAGCTGCTACACTCCAACCAGCTGCTACACTCCAGTCAGCTGCTACACTCCAACTAGCTGCTACACTCCAACAAGCTGCTACACTCCAACCAGCTGCTACACACCAACCAAATGCTGCACTCCAACCAGCTTCTACCCTCCAACCAGCTGCAGCACTCCAACCAGCTGCTACGCTTCAGTCAGCTGCTACACTCCAACCAGCTGCTACACTCCAGCCAGTTGCTACACTCCACCCAGCTGATATCCTCCACCCAGCTGCTACACTCCAACCAGCTGCTACACTCCAACCAGCTGCTGCACTCCAGTCAGCTGCTACACTCCAGTCAGCTGCTATCCTCCACCCATCTGCTACACTCCAACCAGCTGCTACACTCCAGTCAGCTGCTACACTCCAACCAGCTGCTACACTCCAGTCAGCTGCTATCCTCCACCCATCTGCTACACTCCAACCAGCTGCTACACTCAAGTCAGCTGCTACACCCCAACCAGCTGCTACACTCGAACCAGCTGCTACACTCCAGCCAGCTGTTACAGCCCAACCAACTGCTAAATTCCAACCTTCTGCTACTCTACAACCAGCTGCTACACTCCAACCAGCTGCTACACTACAGCCAGCTGCTACATTCCAACCAACTGCTACACTCCAAATAGCTGATACACTCCAATCAGCTGCTACACTCCAGCCAGCTGCTATTATCCACCCAGCTGCTACACTCCAGCCAGCTGTTACAGTCCAACCAACTGCTACATTCCAACCTTCTGCTACACTACAACCAGCTGCTATTATCCACCCAGCTGCTACACTCCAGCCAGCTGCTACCCTCCAGCCGGCTGCTACACTCCAACCAGCTGCTACACTCCAGCCAGCTGCTACACTCCAACCAGCTGCTACACTCCAGCCAGCTGCTACCCTCCAGCCGGCTCCTACACTCCAACCAGCTGCTACACTCCAACCAGCTGCTACACTCCAATAAGTTGCTACCCTCCAGCCAGCTGCTACACTCCAGCCAGCTGCTACACTCCAATAAGCTGCTACCCTCCAGCCAGCTGCTACCCTCCAGCCAGCTGCTACACTCCAATAAGCTGCTACCCTCCAGCCAGCTGCTACACTCCAGCCAGTTGCTACACTCCAGCCAGCTGCTACACTCCAGCCAGCTGCTACACTCCAGCCAGCTGCTACACTCCAGCCAGCTGCTACACTCCAGCCAGCTGCTACACTCCAGCCAGCTGCTACACTCCAGCCAGCTGCTACACTCCAATAAGTTGCTACCCTCCAGCCAGCTGCTACACTCCAGCCAGCTGCTACACTCCAGCCAGCTGCTACACTCCAGCCAGCTGCTACACTCCAGCCAGCTGCTACACTCCAATAAGTTGCTACCCTCCAGCCAGCTGCTACACTCCAACCAGCTGCTACACTCCAGCCAGCTGCTACACTCCAACCAGCTGCTACACTCCAGCCAGCTGCTACACTCCAGCCAGCTGCTACACTCCAGCCTCCTGCTACACTTCAATAGGCTGCTATTATTGCTTGGAGATACACTCATATAAAGAGGTTGTCAGTTAAATTTACCGGGTACACCCGGACATACCTATGGTGTGTTTCGCGTGTGAACACCCCCGCGGCCCTGTCCATGACCAGGCCTAGCGGCGGAGCAGGGCCTGATCAAACAGGATGTTACTGCTGGCTGCACGCAAACTGACGTACAAACCACAGCCCGTTTGGTCAGGAACTGACTTTAGGCGCCTGTCCAGCTCCATCTCTAAGACAGCCAGGGGTCTATTTGTAATCCATTTCATGTACGCTGGGAGGAAGTTGAACAATCTTTGACTCCTGACACTTATTGTGTTGTCTCTGTTTTTCACTAGGGGGGGGGGGGGAAGGGTTGCACTGCCTCCCAGTCTTTTGTTTTAGTAGGGAGAGACTTTCGTGTTCAAGTTTGGTACTAATGCTTCTATGATTTCGCAAATGTAAATTATAATGCATCTTTCTCGCCTGCATTCCAGGGAATACAAATCATGGGACTTCAACCGTTCCCAGTAATTTTGGTGATTCATCGTACTTTTGCTTGCAGTGACAGTTCTCTGTACATTTTCTAGCTCAGCAATTTCGCCTGCCTTGAAAGGGGCAGTTGTGTACAGCAGTATTCCAGCCTAGAGAGAGCAAGCTATTTGAAGAGAATCATTGTAGGCTTTACGTCCCTAGTTTCGAAGCATCTCATTATCAATCCTATCATTTTTCTGTGGTCTTTGAAGATGAGATCCTCTGACATTATCAATCCCAGATTTTTCACATTAGTTTTTCACTCAATTGTGTGATTATAACTTGTTTTATACTTAGATAAAGTTTTAATTTCCTCAAGTTTTCCATATCTGAGTAGTTGAAATTTCTCTTCATTGAACTTCATATTGTTTTCTGAGGCCCATAAAGATTTGTTTGATCTCCACTTGGAGTCTTGCAGTGCCTTCGATGGAGGTCACTGGTGTGTAAGACAGGTATACAATACCAACAAGATGAAAGTTATGACACTTGTGCAACATCTGGTTATCTTTATTGTAGACGTTTCGCCATCAAGTGGCTTTATCAATACAGATTCTTGGACATAATTAGAAAACAGAAGAACTATATACAAAAGATGAGGTAATCAGTCCCTCAGCATTGGAGGTGGTGTTTACAGCACCGTGGTTATAAACACCACCTCCAAGGCTGAGGGACTGATTACCTCATCTTTTGTATATAGTTCTTCTGTTTTCTAATTATGTCCAAGAATCTGTATTGATAAAGCCACTGGATGGCGAAACGTCTACAATAAAGATAACCAGATGTTGCACAAGTGTCTTAACTTCGTGGAGGTCACTGTCATGGCAATACGAGTGTCATCCGCAAAGGAACAGATGTTAGATATGATAAAAATATAATATATCTTTATTTCTACAAGTACATGTACAAGGTATACAGGCCTAGATAACATCAATGACATACTAATATATAGAAAGCCATAAATAACAAAAAGGCACAATACCGTGACTGGAACGATACACAAATAACCCGCACATAAAAGAGAGAAGCTTACGACGACGTTTCGGTCCGACTTGGACCATTGACAAAGTCACACAGTGTGACTTTGTCAATGGTCCAAGTCGGACCGAAACGTCGTCGTAAGCTTCTCTCTTTTATGTGCGGGTTATTTGTGTATATAGAAAGCCACTTGTTATGCTGAGCATTTCAGATAAATTAGTCCAGTTTTGTCACATGATGCGACCCAAACCAGTCGACTAACACCCACATACCCATTTTATACTGATAAGTGAACAGAGACAGCAGGTGTCTTACGGAAACACGTCCCTAACCAGCCGTACCGGAGAGTCGAACTCTGGACCCCAATGTGTGATCTGAGTGCGCTAGAGATGGAGCTAGGATTAGGATGAGAAACAAGAATGGAGCAAGTACTGTGCCTTGTGGTACACAGCTTTGTACTGTAGCCTCCTCAGACGCCTACAGTGTTTTATTTGTTAGGAAGTTATAGATCCAACTACGAACTTTTTCTGCTATACCTTAGTCACACATTTTGTGCGATATTACACCATGGTCGCACTTATCGATGGCTTTCGCAAAGTCTGTGTATACTACATCTGCATTTTGTTTATCCTCTAAAGTATCCAGGACCTTGTCATAGTGGTCCAGCAGCTGGGACAGCCAGGAGCAACCTGTTCTAAACCCGTATTGCCCTGGGTTGTGTAACTGATGGGTATCTAAGTGATTGATGATCTTACTTCTTAGAATCCTTTCAAAGACTTTTACGGAAGGGGATGTTATCGCTATCGGTCTGTAGTTCTTTGCAATTGCTTTACTGCCACCTTTGTTTTTTGTGAGTGTAGGATGACCCCTGTGTCAGGTCAGGTCACTTCCATTAAGGAAGGGGCACAACGTCAGACCTAATAGTGCAATCTGGTCAGGTCCAGCTCATAGTCACCCACACCCACTCATGAATTTATCCAACCTATTTTTAGAACTACACAACGTCTCAGCTTCTATGACGGTACTCGGAAGTTTGTTCCACTCATCCAAAACTCTATTACCAAACCAGTGCTTTCATATATCCTTCTTGAACCTAAATTTTTTTCCAACGTAAAACCATTGCTGCGAGTCCTGTCTTGGCTAGATACTTTTAGCACGCTATTTACATTCCCTTTATTTATTCATGTTTCCCATTTATACACTTCAATAATATTCCCCCCTAATTCTACGCTTCTCTAGAGAGTGCAAATTCAGGCCCTCATTCTATCCTCATAGGGAAAATTTCTGATACATGGGATCAACTTTGTAATTCTCCTTTGTACGTTTTCCAGTGCATTTATATCCATTCTGTAATACGGTGACCAGAACTGTGCAGCATAACCTAAATGAGGCTTAACCGAAGATATATACCTGGAAAGTGTTTCTGGGCTCAACGCCCCTGCGGCTCGGTCTGAGAGCAGGCCTCGTGCTGGATCAGAATCTGATCAATCAGGCTGTTACTGCTGGCCGCACACAAACTGACATACGAACCAAAGCCCAGCTGGTCAGTTACTGGCTTTAGGTGCCTGTCCAGTGCCTTCTTAAAGACAGCTAGGGGTTTATTGGTAATTCCCTTTATTTATGCTGGGGGGAAGTTGAACAGTCTTGGGTCTGGGACACTTATTATTATTGTCTCTCAGTGTACTCGTGGCGCCCCTGCAATTCTTTCGGGGAATGTTGTATCTTCTGCCGAGTCTTATGCTTTTATAGGGAGTGATTTTCGTGTGCAAATTTGGTACTAATTCCTCTATGATTTTCCAAGTGAATATTATCATGTCTCTCCGGCCTGCATTCCAGGGAATACAAATCAAGGGCCTTCAACCGTTCCCAATAATTTAGGTGTCTTATCGTACTTATGTGTGCCGTGAAAGTGCTTTGTACACTCTCCAGGTCAGCAATTTCTCCAGCCTTGAAAGTGGCAGTTAGTGTACAGCAGTATTCCAGCATAGAGAGAACAAGCGATTTAATGAGAATCATCATGGGCTTGTCGTCCCTAGTTTTGAAGGTTCTTATTATCCATCCAGTCATTTTCCTAGCAGATGCGGTAGATGCATTGTTGTGGTCTTTGAAGGCGAGATCCTCTGACATTTTCACTCCTAGATCCCTTAACATCACTTTTTCACTTTATTGTATGGTTAGAATTTGTTGTATACCCTGATACAGTTTTAATTTTCTCAAGTTTTCAATATCTGAAGTTCACTTCATATTGTTTTGAGTGGCCCATTTGAAGATTTGGTTAATGTCTGCTTGGAGTCTTGAGGTGTCTTCGATGGAGGTGACTGTCATGGCAATCCGAGTGTCATCTGCAAAGGAAGACACGGCTTACATGTCAGTCTATGTCCGAAATGAGGATGAGGAATATTATGGGAGCGAGTACTGTGCCTTGAGGAACAGAGCTTTTCACTGCAGCTGCCTCAGACTTTACTCTGTTTACTAATTAGTCTTTGTGTTTTATTTGTCAGGAAGTTATAGATCCATCTACCAACTTTTCCTGTTATTCCTTTATCACTCATTTTATGCGCTATGACATCATGGTCACACTTGTTGAATGCTTTTGCAAAATCTGTGTATACTAAATCTGTATTTTGTTTATCCTCTTCAGCATCCAGGACCTTGTCATAGTGGTCCAGTAACTGGGACAGCCAGGAGCGACCTGCTCTAAACCCGTGTTGCCCTGGGTTGTATAATAGGTTTTGCATACTGTAATTGATTTTTATGATATGGGATGTTAGTGCTATCGGTCTGTAGTTCTTTGCAATTGCTTTACTGCCACCTTTGTAGAGTGGGGCTATGTCTGTTGTTTTTAGTGAGTGTTGGATGACCCCTTTGTCCATGGTTCTTCCCCATAGAATGCTGAAGGCATACGACAAGGGCTTCTTGCAGTTATTGATGAACACAGAGTTCCATGAGTCTGGGCCTGGGGCAGAGTGCATGGGCATTTCATTTATTGACTTTTCAAAGTTTTATGGTGTTAGGATAATATCCGAGATTTTAGAGATGAGCAAATTTTGGGTCTCGTTCATGCAGAATTCATTTGGGTTGTCGAGCCTTAGTCTGGGTAACGGCTCGCTGAACACTGAGTCATTTTGGGATTTTAGTATCTCACTCAATTCTTGGCTGTCATCTGTGTATGTCCCATCTCGCTTAAGCAGGGGCCCAGTACTGGATGACGTTTTTTCCAGTAGATTTGGCATTAGAGAGGAAGAATTTTTTTTTCAGTTTCTTCTATGGGTTTTAGTTCTTCCTGCAG
The DNA here is from genome assembly GCF_038502225.1 of Cherax quadricarinatus. Lineage (NCBI taxonomy): Eukaryota > Metazoa > Arthropoda > Malacostraca > Decapoda > Parastacidae > Cherax > Cherax quadricarinatus. The sequence continues at coordinate 22,001,241 of NC_091302.1, forward strand.
TTCTTTAATAATAATAAAAATAATATTAATATCTTTATTTACTGCAAGTACATGTACATGGTATACAGGCCTAGCTGACATTTATGACAAAGTACTATATAGAAAGCCCCTTGTTATGCTGAGTATTTCGGGCAAATTAGGTCAGGTTTGTCCCAGGATGCGACCCACACCAGTCGACTAATTAACACTATGTACCCGTTTTAAACTGATGGGTGAACAGGGACAGGGACAGCAGGTGTGTTATGGAAACATGTCCCTAATGTTTTCTAACCGTACCGGAGAAGATTGGAATCCCAGACCTCAGTGTGTGAGCTGAGTGCGCTCGCGATCAAGCTATGAGATACCTTGTCTTGTCTCCTGTGAGATTCCTTCAGCTTAAGTTCTATTTCTGCAATTTCATTGACCATTGCCTTCCATTGTATTACAGATATACTGGCCCCTCTCAGCAGCTCTGTGATTCATCGCCTTCGTCTGTAGAAGGAGCATCTCTTTTTTTCTAGTTTACATCTCTTTTTTTTTTTCCTAATAGAATGTGCCTTGAACAGATCTCAAGAACTACAGAGTTTATTTTTCTAAGCAAAGGTTTGGATCTGTGTTGTTTAGGATATCTTTCCAGCTTGTTTCATTTATGACATGGTTGACTTATTCCCAATGTATGCTCTCGTTATTGATATTTAATTTTGTGAAGAGACCTTCATGACTGATCATATTTTGCTGATCAGGAGCCCTGTGCATACATGTCTGTATCTCTGTTATGTTGTGATCTGAGTATATTGTCTTTGATACGGTTATATTACATATCATATCGTCGTTGTTAGTGATGATGAGGTCCAGCGTAAATATTTCCTGGTCTTGTAGGCTCCATAATTGCTGGTTTAAGGCGATTTTGGTGCAGAGATTTAATAGCTCGCATGTGTGTGAATTTTCATCTGAGCTGCTTCCTGAGGGTGATCTCTGCTAAAATATTGTTTGCTATACTCCTCCACTTTAGGTGTCTCAAGTTGAAATCACCCAGTAGCAAGATGTTTGAGGCAGGAGGCGAGAGATTTTCCAGACAGGGGTCAATTTTCAAAAGCTACTCCCGGAATTGCTGGGAAATTGCATCTGGAGGCTTGTATCCAACCAATTTTTACCGCCAATACTTCATCTACATCACTTGAAGTGTTTAGTAGTTCTGAGCAAATGAGCGACTCTGTGACGTATAGGCCAATCCCCTCTTGCTGCCTGTTTAGCCTGTCGCATCTGAATAATTTATAACCTGGGATCCATATTTCGTTGCTAAAATGATCCTTTATATGGGTCTCTGTGAATGCTGTAAACATTGTATTTCACTCCATAAGCAGTCCCTTGATGTAAGGAATTTTGTTGTTTGTTGACAGCTATAGACCTTGTATGTTTGCAAAGAGAAATGTTGTTATACTGATGGAATTTAGAGGCGTTTTATTTGCTGGTTCTAATATCTGTCGTTCTGGAGTGGAGGCCAATGACTGTGTCTCTTCTCTAGAAGTGTTTTCAGTTGGAGTAAGATTGCTGTCATTTCTTGCCAGTTTTTTTCCTCCTGGCCCTGAAAAACCTCTTTCCCTGGAGAAGTTATGGCTCCCCCCTTTAGTTTCCCATAGTCTGGGTGGTCTGTGTCTTCTTGTCCCCTATAGACGATGTGCCTGGCAGTATGCGTTGTAGCATTTCATGGAGTGACGAGTGACACATTTCGTGGTGAAATAAGTTACAGGAAGGAGAGTTTCACCCTCATGTTGTCATGTGGGTGCGGCATTTTTGGGGATAGTCAGTGGTGCATATCCTACCTGGTTTATCAGATATACCATGCCTGCAGATACCCAAAGCATATAATTAGCACAGTTTTGAATTTTGTTTTCTATTTTTTTTTTTTTTTTTTTTAGTTGCGTTCGCTGCTGGTGCATTTTTTCTGTTTCCCATCTACCTACCGCCCGTGTATGGGCATCAATGCTTCCACCAGTTTTTTTCTGGTAACGTGTCAGCACTATTCCCTGAGGCATCATCCCCTTTTATTCCATCTCCAGCAGTATCGCTATTTTGTACCTCTGTAAATTGAATTGCGTTGTCTTTACCTGTTTCATCACCAGGGCCACTATCTCCGTTTGGTTGATTGTCCTCCAGGACAGCACTAGCGCCCTCAGTAGCACTGTCCTCCAACCCACCCATTTTATTTTCCAAGCTGTCATACCATGCTGGCATGTCTTTCAAGAAGGATATTTTATTGGTGTTCTTATTCTTTTCATATAGATGTAATTTCCTCAAACAGGCGTATCTAGTTCGGGCAGTCTCAAAAACATGTCTCTGATTTTATATAGAGTTGAAGAACAACTTGAGGACTTCTATTATTTAAGCTCCTTGATATGAAGCCAAGGATTCTGTTCGCTTTATTGCGGACACTTATGCACTGTTGTTTTGATTTTAGATTACTGCTAAAGAGAACTCCCAAATCCTATTCGCAATCAGTAATATTAAGATTGACATTATTTAGTGTATATTTGCCATGGTCTTTTTGTTGTCCAATGTTTAGAACTTTGCATTTGCCTATATTAAACTACATCTGCATTCTGTTTCATAGTCTATAACAATGTTTCAGACTATGAAACGGAATTTTTCTCCTTGCCGAGGGACTGACAACCTCAAATCTACATCTTCTAGGGTAATGGACTGATTACATCGTCTTCACATCTCTACTGCTCCTGCCTTATTTCTGTACTTGACTGAAGAAGTCTACTGTGTAGGCGAAACATTTTGGAATAAAGATGCCTAAATGTTGTCTTACCAACTTGTCGGTACTGTATGCCATTTTTTATATTCACTGAGGGGGCTCTGGTGGCCTGGTGGTTAACGCTCTCGCTTCACACGGCGAGGGCCAGGGTTCGATTCCCAGCCAGAGTAGAAACATTGGACGTGTTTCTTTCCACCTGTTGTCTATGTTCCCCATCAGTAAAATGGTACCTGGGTGTTAGTCGACTGGTGTGAGTCGCATCCTGGGACACTGACCTAAGGAGGCCTGGTCACAGACCGGGCCGCGGGGGCGTTGACCCCCGGAACTCTCTCCAGGTAAAACTCCAGGACCATGTCACTAGTTACCCTAATCGTGAAAAATTTATTATCGTCTTGTTATACATAATTTATCATTTCTGGAATTTCGCTAGTATCTTCCTGCATAAAAACTAAGAGGAAATAATGAAGGGAGTATTGCCCAGCCTACCTGTCTTGCCCATGCCTATACTGGAACTGAGGAAGAGGCAGGGTGACCGATGCTCACATGTGGCACTGTATGACGTCACATGCTAGCAACTGAGCCTAGCTACAGGAAGCCTAAATATGTAACATATATATATGATACGAACTATGATATGCTACAAAAATATGTATATACTAATTCAGTAGCAATACTGACAGCTCGGTCATGTTACGTATGGCGTCTTGACATACAATATTACTGTACAGGCTGAACAGGCAGGTGGCTCTGGGCTGATTCTATACAATAGCAAACGCACATATAACTTAGAACTAATCAGAGAAATGGTAATGGGATATACTCGATTGAATAGATAACGTTGGGATGGATATTATTGCAGTGGATGGTAGCATAATGGATGGTAGAGTAATGCATTACAAATTATAATAACAAATCACAGTACAATAAAAGATCAAAATGATTGATCGATCTGTATTCATGTACTCTACGGATTCTGAGGAAGAATATATATTTATAAAGGAGAAAGTATTTAACAGAAGAGGCAGACTTGTTGCGCATGAGTCATAACTGCTTAATCTCAGAATTCGGAGGGAACGTGAACACACACAAAAAAATTTGGATACTGATCACCTAATAACAAAACACACAGTTGACCAGTTATTTTAACTTAATCATCTAATGATACAGGTTATGTACATTTAAACCCAACTCTGCTACTATAAGATTTACATATGCAGAATGGTTACCATCTCGGTGGATCGAATTCTTTTGCAATGGCTAACACCGTCTGTGATTGAGGATATCTGAATTAGTAGTTACAGAAGATACTTGAGGGTTTCTCAATACTTGTCGTGTACACAGGGAATAACGACATTCAGGTTGATCGTCTGACTGAGTGTTAGAGGTAGAGGGTACCAAGTCAGGAGGATTGTCAGAGACTGTCACATTAGTCTGGGTAGAAACATCATCAACATTGCATACTAACTTCATATGATCTAAATGCGATTCTTTATACTGACCGTACTAATTTCTCGAACCTTATACTTATTGCCATTGACATATTCAACTTCTCGATAAGGACCAAAAAACTTTTGACCGGGCTTAGGCATTGCAGATGTTTTATTGAAATTAGTCAGCATTACTCTCAGGTTGGTAGATAAGACACATAGGAAACATTTAGGCAACTTTATTTCAAAATAAAGTTGCCTAAATGTTGACTATGTGTCTTATCTACCAACCTGTCGGTATTGTATACCATTTGATAATCATTACTCTCAGGGTTGTAATTGGGTTTTGGAGAAGAATATAACAATTCTAAGGCTAAGATCGCAAGGGATTCAAAGATTAACCCAAAAGGATTCTTTCAGGTATACAGAAGTAAGATTAGGGACAAGATTGGCCCACTTAAGAGTAACTCTGGTCAGATCACTGACAGTGATAAGGATATTTGTGAAATTCTAAATACCTACTTCCTCCCAGTTTTCACCCAGGAAAATACTAGCGATATTCCTGAAATAATAGATTATGTAGAAGAGGATGATAATAAACTATGTATGATTGCGGTAACTAGTGACAAGGTCCTCAGACAAATAGAGAAACTAAAACCTAACAAATCCCCAGGCCCTGACGAACTGTTTGCAAGGGTGTTAAAGGAATGTAAAGAGGAACTTAGCATATTTTTGGCTAATCTTTTTAACATATCACTACAAACTGGTATAGTGCCTGATAAGTGGAAAATGGCAAATGTAATACCTATTTACAAGGCAGGTGAAAGGTCCTTGGCTTCGAACTATAGATCAATAAGCCTTACCTCCATAGTGGAAAAATTTATGGGATCAATAATTGCCGAAGCAATTCGTAGCCATCTTGACAGGCACAGATTGATTAATGAATCTCAACACGGTTTTACAAAGGGGCGTTCCTGTCTTACGAATTTACTAACTTTTTTCACTAAGGTGTTTGAGGAGGTAGATCATGGTAATGAATATGATATTGTGTATATGGACTTCAGTAAGGCTTTCAATAGAGTTCCACACCAGAGACTATTGAGGAAATTTAAGGCACACGGAATAGGAGGAGAAATTTTTTCCTGGGTAGAGGCATGGCTGACAAATAGACAGCAGAGAGTTTGCATAAATGGGGAGAAATCAGAATGGGGGCACGTCACAAGCGGTGTTCCGCAAGGGTCAGTGCTGGGCCCGTTGTTGTTCACAATTTACATAAACGACATAGATGAGGGAATAAATAGCGACATAAGCAAATTTGCTGATGACATCAAAATAGGCCGTCCAATTCATTCTAATGAGGACACTAGAGCACTCCAGGATGATTTGAATAGACTGATGCAATGGTCGGAGAAGTGGCAGATGCAGTTTAATATTGACAAATGCAAAGTTCTAAATGTTGGACAGTTAAATAACCATGCCACATATAAACTAAATAATGTAGATCTTAATACTACTGATTGCGAAAAGGATTTAGGAGTTCTGGTTAGCAGTAATTTAAAACCAAGACAACAGTGCATTAGTGTTCGCAATAAAGCTAACAGAATTCTTGGCTTCATATCTAGAAGTATAAATAATAGAAGTCCTCAGGTTGTACTTCAACTCTATATATCTTTGGTTAGGCCTCATTTAGACTATGATGCTCAGTTCTGGTCACTGTATTACAGAATGGATATAAATGCTCTGGAAAACGTACAGAGGAGGATGACAAAGATGATCCCGTGTATAAGAAATCTTCCCTATGAGGATAGACTGAGGGCCCTGAATCTGCACTCTCTCGAAAGGCGTAGAATTAGGGAGGATATGATCGAGGTGTATAAATGGAAAACAGGAATAAATAAAGGGTTATTTAAATAGCGTGCTGAAAATTTCCAGCCAAGGCAGGACTCGCAGCAATGGTTTCAAGTTGGAAAAATTCAAATTCAGAAAGGATATAGGAAAGCACTGGTTTGGTAATAGAGTTGTGGATGAGTGGAACAAACTCCCGAGTACAGTTATTCAGGCTAAAATGTTGTGTAGTTTTAAAAATAGGTTAGATAAATACATGAGTGGGTGTGGGTGGGTATGAGTTGGACCTGACTAGCTTGTGCTGCTGGGTCTGGTGCAGTGCTCCATCCTTGAGTGGAGAGGATCAGACTGGGAGGGTCATTGGGCTAATCCGGGGGGGGGGTCATTGGTCTAATGCGGGGGGGGACATGGACCTGCTCCGCATGGGCCAGTAGGCCTGTTGCAGTGTTCCTTCTTTCTTATGTTCTTATGTTCATAAGGCGAACACTTATCTACACCGTACTGCACGTAATGTGGTGTGTCACCTATTTAAGCATTGTAAGCAGAATTTATAGCACACTGAACGTCAGGTATGACATCTTCCCAAGTTTCACTATTGTGGTTGATAGTGGCTCTTAAGACATCAAGAACTTTCTTATTGGTTCGTTCTGCTAAACCATTACTTGCAGGATGAGGAAGAACAAAGTACATAACTTTTCCAGAACCTCATTACAGAACTCGCCTCCATTATCTGTTACTAGGGACTTGGGAGTGGTATGTCTACAGATTATAAGCTCTTTGAACACTTTATCTACAGTCTCGGCAGTCTTATCTGCAATAAGCACTAACTCACAATATCTGGTGAAATGATCTACCATAACACAGATGTTTGTTGCCTTGGGGGAACATTGGAAATTAGTTAGCAGATGTACGGCAACTCTTTCCCACGGTTCACTAGTGGTGGGATACACCTGGATAGGATTAAGGCCATTAACATTTCCTTTTTGTTGCATACATACACTATATTTCTTAACATACTCGGAGATATCAGTTGCCATACGTGGCCAAAAATATTTCATTCTGGCTTAGAACATAAGAACATAAGAACGAAGGAACACTGCAGAAGGCCTACTGGCCCATGCGAGGCAGGTCCAAGTCTCCTACCGGATTAAGCCAATGCACCCAACCTAGTCAGGTCAGGTCACATTGACTTAAGGGAGGAACACGGCAACCGACCTGGTAGCACAAGCTATCAGGTCTAACTCACACCCACCCACATCTACTCATGTATTTATCCAACCTATTTTTAAAGCTACACAACGTTCTGGCCTCTATAACGGTACTTGGGAGTTTGTTCCACTCATCCACAACTCTATTACCAAACCAGTACTTTCCTATATCCTTCCTGAATCTGAATTTTTCCAACTTAAAACCATTGCTGCGAGTCCTGTCTAGGCTAGATATTTTCAGCACACTATTTACATCCCCTTTATTTATTCCTGTCTTCCATTTATACACCTCAATCATATCCCCCCTAATTCTACGTCTTACTAGAGAGTGAAGATTCAGGGCCCTTAGTCTATCCTCATAGGGAAGGTTTCTGATACATGGAATAAACTTTGTCATCCTCCTTTGTACATTTTCCAGAGAATTTATATCCATTCTGTAACACGGTGACCAAAACTGTGCAGCATAATCTAAATGAGGCCTAACCAAGGATGTATAGAGTTGAAGAACAACCTGAGGACTCCTATTATTTATGCTTCTTGATATGAAGCCAAGGATTCTATTAGTTTTATTGCGAACACTTATGCACTGTTGTCTTGGTTTCAGATTACTGCTAACCAGAACTCCTAAATCTTTTTCGCAATCCGTAATATTAAGATCTACATTATTTAGTTTATATGTGGCATGATTATTGTCCTGTCCAACATTTAGGCTTGTTTCACAGAATGATCCATACCAGGGTGTGCAACACCTGGTGCACTGTGAACTAGCTGTGGGGCTACATTCACAAGTGACTGTGGAATTACTGTTGGTATACCCTTCTGCTTGGAGTACCCAACTTGGCTGTTCGATACAGTAATTCTTGGCTCTTAACAAATTCACTGATTGGTGCTGGTGGCCTCACAGTCAGAATAAAATCTTCCTGGAGCAGGAATCGGATCACACCAGACCACATGGGATCTGTTCTTTCTTACTGGGGGAACGAACAAACTCGGAAGAGTGGATGGGCTCTCCCCGGTTGAAATAGGTAACACTATAACACGAAATATGAGTAAGGGAGAACGGATCTTACATCTCTTACTGCAAGCACAAGGTAAAAGCAACGAACAAGGTCTACAATACTGGTATTCGCTCTGAGTCAAACACTGACACGAGGTATAAAGAGACAGCTCTTACAATTGTTAACAACATGTAAAGGGGACTCGAGAAACAACTTTTTACATTGCAAGGATTACTGTCAGCTAGGATAGTATCACCATCTGGAACACAAGGGACAACAACAACACCACTCTAGTGAGCACACTATCCACAGAAACGTTTTTCTGCAACGGCTTGTGACATCAGCAAGAGATGGTATAACTCATTGCAAGTAATCTTTCTTCGCAAGGCGTGCCCTGGGAGGAACGACCACTTGAACAAGTCGCCATCGCAGGGATAGTAGTCTCAGTACCAAGGGTTGTCTGAGGTTCCTCTGAAACCCAAGGTAACTGTACACTATCCTGCGTGCAGGATTTTGTAGGAGCTGTATCCCAGACAGGAGTAACAGTTTTACTAGTGCCTGACCGCTCGGCTACGTTAATAGGTAATTCACAGATCTAAAGAACTTAATTTGAACTTTACATTCCGCAGCACTGTAACAAATCTCAGATACAATCTGTAAAAACAAACACATTGCTCAAAAGCTACATACTGTCTTTCAGTCAGTAAGGGAATATTAGGATTGTAAACTTATTCATATTTACTTTGACTGGCATACTGCACTAAGGGCGGCGTCGGTCAAAAAATTGTAGCTCTTTTGTTTACCGTCCGATTTCCTCCAGTTTTGGTTCACAAGACAAAGTGTTTTCACTCTTTGTTAAAAATATTTATCAAAAATATACCTCAAACAACAACTGAGAAAAGTTTGAAAATGACTGATTTACTGAAAATGCCCTTGTGGCCACATTTATTCCTATATGGGACGACGTAAGGTTGTTTGGACACTTGGTGCCGAGAGAACAATGTTAATACGACTTTCTAAAGCTATAATGTCCTCTAAATGTCTTATCTTTATTTCACAAAAAATAAAGTTTGTTAGTTCTTGGAATGTTGCAAAATATCTGCCCTTTACTACCACATAAATCCCAAAATAATTGGAATATTTCTCCAAAAATAGCTTTAGTAAATAGAGAAACCATTATTTTACAATCTCTGTGAATATTATTACATTTAATTAAGTAATAAAGGAAGAATTATGGAATTTAGGTGAATAAGTTACTTCCGAGATATCGGCCTGGAGCGCCGGCCAGCCCACCGTCTCAAAAAAAAAAAAAAAAAAAAAAAAAATCGCGAAAATCGCGTTTGTTTGGGTGTATATCTTTTTAAACTGATGTTCTAGTGCAGTTAATCTCTTCAAAACACCGTTTTTGCACTAAGTGAGCAATCAAAGGTGACTGGGACATAATCTCAGAGAACTTACATAAGGACATAAAAGCAAGAATAATAAGGAGAACGTACGACATAATATAGCTCAAATGGGAGAAAATGCTTAACTAATCTGCATAAGTAATATAAATGTACAAGACACACTGCAGAACAAGGAAAACTCACTGAAATTTACTTGACATTCAAGAGAAATCTTACTTTAATTTGAATTAATGGCACAGTGAGTTGTCGCTACTCTCAAGTCAATAAAGAAATTCAATAATAAATGATAAATCAATCAAAAATAATGCAATAGAATCAATAAATCTTGTGCAAAATTAAAATAGACTGGGAAAGCAATTCCCTAAATAAAAAAAATGCAAACAAATATTAAAGTATTATGCACTGAGAACACAAGTAAATGTAAGACGGGAATCACAAAATATTGCACTGAAATATTTTAGCACTATTGCGATTGACAACTGCTAATCAGGAATTGCAGCACAAAATAACGCAATAAAAAAATATGAAAGAAAATCAGAGATCAACAAATTGCACGAGAGTTATTGCAGAACGAGTCAATAATTCAATAAAAATCTTGCACACAAGGAAATACAGCTTAGACCAATAGAAAAATATTATCAAGAACGAACTGATGGAACACTTAACTCTTAATATCAAATTAGGCAAACAATTACTCAGAGCAAAGGGAATACTTTACTTTATAAAGAAGTTAAAATTACACTAAGAGTATATTTGTTCAATGAAATATGAATAAAATAATGAAAGGACATAAAATACAGAACAGAGAAAGGTTAACACTTACAGTAGTGCAGGAACACAAACATCAATCTGCACAATACTAGCATATAAATTTTCTTGCAATATGGTCTTGTATTGACAAAATTGGGAATAAATCTCTTGCTTGCACACAAGATAATGGCACTATTGTCTGTGGAAGTGGAACAGATTAGACACTGACTATATAACAATACTTAACACAAAAGAATGTTATCCACACATTAAAATGAGAACAAACACTGGGGAAAATGGGAAATGAATTAACACAAAATCAGCAGGAAAATACAAGGAAAATGCTGGGGAAAGCAAAAAAAAAAAAATAATAATAATAATAATAATAATAATAATAATAATAATAATAATAACGATGTGAGTACTGGAAAAGAAAAATGAATAATGCACAACACTGAAATATGGAGCAGAACACAAGGTAAACAATTCAATGAAGTACTTAGGTGACTGAATGACTGGCAATAAGTACAACACTGCACATACTAGACAATTGAGAAGTGTTACAAGTTTATAATGCTTGCAGCAGTGTAGAGAATTAACACAATATATATATATATATATATATATATATATATATATATATATATATATATATATATATATATATATATATGTGTGTGTGTGTGTGTGTGTGTGTGTAATCATTTATTAATTTTAATATACAGTCCACAAACTTATATATTTACCAGTATTCCTGGTGATACATATTTCATTTGTAAGTAATAGGTCCAGAGCAACTTGTGGATATGACAGTGGTAGGTATCGAAGGGGGACATTTTTTGCGACCTAGGTGTCCCAAATTCCTACTTGTCTAACTGATAAATAATAATTATCTTTGTTCATTTATTGTTATGTACATAATGATACATTAAGATAAACGCAATTTTCCACATTTAATTTGCCCATTGGTCCTTCTTGAACCGGAGGTAATTAGTGAAGTCATTAATTAGTTAATTACTTAATAATTATATGTGAAATGACAGAAGGAGGTGGATGTTAAGTTCACAAATTTACTGAATGTGTAGTGGATTATAATTATTACAATATTAATTTTGATAAGTCAAGTCTGGCTAAGTTTATATTAATTTGTATAATATTAATTTGATAAGACAATTCTGGCCAAGATTTATGTCAGTGTATGTGTAATTGATAAGAAAAGTGTGTCTAAAGATTATATTGTGTATAATATTAATTTTGCTATGCCAAATTCTGGCAAGGTTTTATTAATTTGTTTAATATTAATTTTGATAAACCAAGGCTGGCTAAAGGTTTGTATTAATGTACATTTAAAATTTATATAATTTTCTTACATATAATTGCTAAATTCGAGTAGCTAGGATTTATTCAAAGGTAAGTTGTACTAGGATTAGTTAGAGGTATGGGTTTAGAAATGATTAATAATGAGTATGGATATATTGACTTATGCTCTGATATTAAGAATCTTTATAGTAACTGTCATGGAGTAACTCTGGGTAATGATAATTTCAGAAATTGTTTAAAAACAAAGATGAATAGGAAAAATGTGCAGAAGAAAAAACATATGACGGTATTTTATGCTAACAGTCGAAGTGCAAGAAACAAAGTTAATGAACTACGTTTGGTAGCATGTGCTGGGAACTTTGACATCATTGCATTAACTGAAACGTGGTATGATTTAAAGAGTCGGGATATGACTGCTGAGTGTAATATTCAGGGATTTAAGTTGTTCAATGTGGATAGATGTAATGGGAAGGGGGGAGGAGTTGCATTGTATGTTCGAGAAAATATTAATTGTTGCATAAAAACAGGTATAAAAATAGATGGAGCAGTAACAGAGTCTGTTTGGGTAGAGTTCGTGGAGGGTCAAGAAAAACTAATTCTAGGTGTAATATACCGACCTTCAGGCTTGGATCACGATAGAGGGAGACTTCTTTGGGACGAAATTGTTAGGGCTTCTGGACACAGTAACATAGTCATAGTAGGGGATTTTAACTTTAGTCAAATTGACTGGAATTCTTTGACAGGTAATCTAGAGTCCAGTGACTTTATGGAAACAGTTCACGACTGTTTTCTGAAACAGAGTGTAACTGAGCCTACAAGGGGTAATAATTTGCTAGACCTAGTCTTGTCAAATAAGGAAACACTCGTGAATAATCTGGAGATCACTGAAGAGCTTGGCGCAAGTGATCACAAATCCATCACTTTTAGCATTAATTGGGAATGCAAGAATAATGATAATACAGTAAAAATCCCAGATTTTCGTTCTGCCGATTATAATGGACTTAGGGAACATCTGTCTAATCTTGATTGGGGTTATCTAGCTAATGATTTTATTGACGATAATCATACTTATGAATATGAAGGGATCTGCTTTTATGATTGTTTTCTTAATAATGTACACAGTGCCCAGAGTATATACATTCCCCAGAGAGAAATTAGGTCTAATAATAACGATCCCAAATGGGTTAACAGGAGGCTAAAGCATCTATTAGGGGAGAAAAGGGGAATTTATAGGCGCATCAGAAGAGGAGAGGTTAACCTTACTGACCAATATGTTCAGCTTAAAAGAGAAGTAAAAAAGGCGATTAGAAAGGCTAAACGTGACTATGAAATTAGAGTTGCTAATGAATCAAAGACTAATCCAAAGGGGTTCTTTCAAGTGTATAGGACGAAGGTGAAGGAAAAAGTAGGACCTCTGAAATCTGGGAATGGACAGCTGACGGATAATGAACTGGAAATGTGTTCCTTATTTAATGACTATTTTTTGTCAGTTTTTACACAGGAAGATGTAAATGAGATTCCAGTAATTAACAATTATTTAGTTCCTGATGAATTTAAGTTAACTAATATTACTGTCACGAGGGACATGGTTATTAAACAGATAGACAAACTGAAACAAAATAAGTCCCCGGGACCCGATGAGTTGTTTTCAAGGGTACTTAAGGAATGCAAGATGGAGCTTAGTCAGCCATTAACGAGTGTATTCAATGCGTCCATCCTTACCAGTGTTGTGCCAGAGTTGTGGAAGATGGCTAATGTGGTTCCTATATTCAAATCAGGGGATAAGTCCACTCCTTCAAATTACCGTCCAATAAGCCTGACATCTATAGTGGGCAAGTTATTAGAATCAATTATAGCTGACATTATCAGAAGTCACCTTGAAGAGCATAACTTGATAAATGAATCTCAGCATGGATTCACGAGAGGTCGTTCCTGCCTGACAAACTTACTGACGTTCTTCTATAGAACATTTGATGCAGTTGACAGTGATAAGGAATATGATATTGTTTATTTGGATTTTAGTAAAGCCTTCGACAGAGTACCTCACAAGAGACTCTTAAGAAAAGTGGCAGCTCATGGTATAGGAGGTAAAGTTCTAGCATGGATTGAGGCATGGCTTACCAATAGAAAGCAGAGAGTTACCATTAATGGAGTGAAATCTGAATGGGGATTAGTCACTAGTGGCGTTCCACAAGGATCAGTTTTAGGCCCTCTCCTGTTCATAATTTACATTAATGACCTTGATGAAGGGATTACTAGTGACATGAGTAAGTTTGCTGATGATACAAAGACAGGCCGTATAATTCACTCTGAGGAGGATATCAATGAACTCCAGGACGATTTGAACAAATTAATGTCTTGGTCTGAAAAATGGCAGATGAAGTTTAATGTGGATAAGTGTAAGGTACTTGCCCTTGGTAATGAAAATAACCCTCGAAGCTATAATCTAGGTGAAGTAGAGCTTGGTCATACAGAATGTGAAAAAGACTTGGGAGTCATGGTAAGCAGAAATCTAAAGCCAAGACAGCAGTGCCTTAGTGTGCGCAACAAGGCCAACAGATTACTTGGATTTATCTCAAGAAGTATAAGTAACAGAAGTCCAAAAGTTATTTTACAGCTCTATACATCACTAGTGAGGCCTCATTTAGATTATGCTGCTCAGTTTTGGTCCCCTTACTACAGGATGGACATAGACTCATTAGAGAACATACAGAGAAGAATGACTAAAATGATTTACTGTGTAAGGAACCTCCCGTATGAAGATAGACTTAAAGCCTTAAATCTCCACTCTCTGGAGAGGCGTAGAATGAGGGGAGATATCATTGAAGTGTATAAGTTGTGTACGAAATGGTATATAATACCGACAAGATGAGAGTAAGACACATGTGCAACATCTGGGTATCTTTATTGTAGACGTTTCGCCATCCAGTGGCTTTATCAATACAAATTCTAGGACATAACTTGAAGACAGTAGAACTATGTACAGAAGATGAGGTAATCAGTCCCTCAACCTAGGAGTAGGTGCGAACAGCACCATAGTCGTGGAGATTCAGTGACTGCCCTCGTCTGCTGCCCGTCCTTATCCACTGACGCGTATATAACCGCCAGTCTTCTTGCCTTTTCTCCAGATTCTCCTCCACCACGATGCTGTGAACACTAACTCCAAGGCCGAGGGACTGATTACCTCATCTTTTGTATATAGTTCTACTGTCTTCCTATTATGTCCGAGAATCTGTATTGATAAAGCCACTGGTTGGCGAAACGTCTACAATAAAGATATCCATATGTTGCACATGTGTCTTAACTTTCATATTGTCGGTATTTTATACCTTTCTTGCACAGATGTCGTTTTGATAAGGACCTGCCTCGTATGGGCCAGTAGGCCTTCTGCAGTGTTCCTACATTCTTATGTTCTTATGTTCTTATTTACCTTTATAAAGTGCATAATTTAGTACATAATCAGTATTATTAAGCTGAATTTAATACATTGCATCATGGCTGAAAATGAGGAAATTAATGTAGAAGACAAACATAAGGAATATAGAGCAAAGAAAGCATCACTGCAAGCTAGAAAAAGGCATGTAACAAAAACATACAATAAATGCTTGGAATTAATGAATCAAGAAACTGTGAATACTGATGATTTAAAATTGTATTTAGATGCTTTAGGTAATAGATATGATTCATACAAATTATATTACAACAAATATGAAGGAGATTTGTTAGTAAACTCTGTAGATGAGACTGAAGTAGATCTTATGATTAATCAGTATTATGAATTAGAGGAAAAGATTCTTTCTTGAAAAAGTCAGGCCTTGAATAAATTAAAATGTGTAAACCAGGCAGTTAATCAGTCTGCTCCAACAAATAATATATCTTTGTCAAATCTCCCAGAATTATGTTTACCTATATTTAATCCTGGAGAAAACTGGGAGGAGTTTTGGTCAATTTTTAAAGCAGCTGTGCATTATAGGAGGGACCTAGCCTGTGTAACTAAATTATTTTACCTCAAAGGACAGGTAAGAGGAGATGCTTACATACTCATACAAGCCTTTCCCAATATAGATGACTCTTACAAGGAAGCAGTTGACTTGTTGAAGGTCTCTTATGGTATTATAGAACAAAGTAGGTTGGATCTAGTGAATATCATTGTTAATTTGGGATCTCTAGATCACACTTACAAAGGTTTACAGCAGTTTAGAGTTAAACTGGAGAGCACTCTCAAAACTT
This sequence comes from Cherax quadricarinatus, assembly GCF_038502225.1. Taxonomy (NCBI): domain Eukaryota; kingdom Metazoa; phylum Arthropoda; class Malacostraca; order Decapoda; family Parastacidae; genus Cherax; species Cherax quadricarinatus. The sequence continues at coordinate 22,017,165 of NC_091302.1, forward strand.
TAAGTAATAAATATAATCTGAAGGAATCAGACTGGTTATTGAGTGCCATGGTACAGAATAAATTAAGCTGTAAAACACTTGAATGGTTCTCAAACAAATATCACAAGGGTTATTTTGGTCTGGAAGAAATAAGACTAGTTCTACAAGAATTAATTGTGCAGTTGCAGACCAGCCAACTAACTCATTTTAAAGATGCAACACATAATAACTCTGAGGTATCTGTCAAGTTTCACAAAGGGAAAAATTATCCCAATGGTAATAATCAAATTTCATTTCCTAAAAAGAGTTGCATAGATGCATATCAATTAGCAGGAATCAGAAATAATGACTCTCCACAAGGTAAGAAGAATAAGTACCCTCCTAAGAGTAGTCCAGTTAATAAGAAACCAGTCAAAGAAAAGAGAGATTGCCTCTTCTGCAAGGGCACTCATTTTTCTAAGAATTGCAATGCATACAATTCATGGAATGATAAAGTTGAAAGATTGGAGGAACTTGACAGATGTATCAGGTGTTTAGGTAATCACAATGTAAAGGATTGTTATGCCAAATTAAACAACTGTTATCAATGTCACAAAGGAAGACACCATATAGTCATGTGTAAGGGTCTATATGATAATGTTGATAATAATGATAATGTTGACAATCCTGACACAACAGTGGCTAATGTAAAAATTGCTGCTAATGTTAATAATGACGGTTTTGTTGAAGTAGCCTTACCTGTGTTACAGGTAAAAATTGATGATAAAAGGCATAAATCAAAAAATGTAAATGCATTATTGGACCAGGGATCTCAGCGTACTTTCATAAAACGTAAATGTCTTGATGGTATGAAAGTACAGATGGGAGATCCCACAACTTTAAAATTATCTGGTTTTCTCTCAGATAAAAGAGCTCAATTGTATGACACTGTTTATGTAACTGTCAGGTTGGGCAATGAGAAAAAACGTGTTAATGCAGTAATTGTAGATAGACTTCCAGAGAAAATATCTACAGTAGGCTTAGTAAAGCTACAAAAAAGACTCACATAATGTAAATTTAGCACCTTCTGGTGTAAGTGATGCTTCTGTAGTCCCAATAAATATTTTGATAGGTAGTGACTATTATGCCTCCTTTGTAAAGGGTATGGTAAAGAAATGTGGTGTTACCCTTTTGAAGACTGCAGGAGGCCATGTAATGTATGGTAGGATTCCTTGTAATAATAATTCATGACTAGAGGAAACTACAAATAACATAACTGTGTGTCTTACTCATGAAATCGTACCCCAGTATAATTCTTCCATAGAGGATGGTGTTGAGCCAGTGCATAAATTGTGGGAATTAGACAGCATTGGAATAAATGTAAATGAAGAAAGTCCAAACGATTCTTTTACTCAAGAACAACACCTGAGAGATGTAAAATTTGAATCTGGACAATACTGGGTACGACTTCCGTGGAGACTGAACCATCCAGAATTGCCCACTAATTACAGAATGGCATATGGACAGTTAAAGGCTCAGCTCCGCGAACTGAGTAAGACAGAAGAATTGTTAATTGCCTATAATGATATAATTGCTGGGCAGCTAATTAATAAATTTATAGAAGAGGTACCTCCTGAGCAAGCCAAAATTTATGGTCACTATTTGCTACATCACGGAGTGAAGAAGGATTCTAAGATCACTCCTTTGAGGATTGTGTTTAATTGTAGTGCCAGGAGTAACAAAAATGTACATAGTTTAAATGACTGTTTGATGACAGGTCCGTTGTTGACGGAAAAATTAGGAGATATCTTATTAAATTTCAGGGTGAAGAATTATGCCTTTACGGCTGACATAAGCAAAGCTTTCCTAAGAGTGGGTTTACAAGAGGCTGACAGGGATTGTACGCGCTTCTTATGGCCTGAGAATCCTATTGACCCACTTAGCCCTCTGAAAACCTTTCGCTTTAGGAGTGTATTAATTGCTGCTACATCCAGTCCGTTCTACTTCAGGCGACGATAAATGCACACCTTAAACGTATGGGAAGTCCACTGAATAAAGTAATGAGCAAACAATTTTACGTGGGCAATTTCCTGGGTGTGACGTCAACTGAAGAGGAACTGTTAATGACTTATGGAGAGGCTAATAAAATAATGCAAAGTGCAAATAGACCTCTGAGGGAATGGAATAGTAATTCGTCCAAATTAAAGGACAAAATAAGTAAAGATTACCCTGGAGATGAAGTCCCAAAATGTAGTAATGTATTGGGATTAACTTGGGATACTGAGAGAGATTTGTTAATGTTAAAACCTAATAATTACAGTATGCCCAATAAATTAACTAAGAGAGTTTTGCTTGCTGAAGTTTCCAAATGTTTTGATCCTCTAGGTTTAGTGTCACCCCTTACTATAAGAGGGAAATTATTAATTCAGGAAGCATGGAAACTTAAATGTGCTTGGGATGAAATTCTACCTGAGGAATTCATTAACAGGTGGGATGAATTAATTGGTGATTATGAGAAAATTCCAATGTTGGAGTTCCCACGCCAGGTGGCCAATCCAAATGAGAAAAATGTACTTCACATTTTTTGTGATGCTTCAGAATTGGCAAATGGAGCAGTTGCTTACCTTCAATGTAATAGTGTTATTTCTCTTGTTATGTCTAAGGCTAAAGTGTCTCCAATTAAATCACATACCTTACCTCAGTTGGAATTAACAGCCATTTATGTAGGTGTCAAATTAGCTAATTATATAAGAAATAAGTTGCATGAGATAAATATTAGCTACACTGTAATTTGGTCTGATAATGAGGTATCCTTACAATAGATTCGTAATGGAAACAGTAAAATTGTGTACGTACAAAACAGAGTTGCTGAAATTAATCAGATGTAAGAGAAGTATAATAGTTTGGGTCAGCATATGTTAACATTTAATCATATACCTGGTGAGGAGAATCCAGCTGATTTATTGTCTCGAGGTTTACCCTATGCTAAATTTGTAAATGCTGTATCATGGTTTAAAGGATCGAGCTGGTTGGTAAATAAAGCTAATTGGCCTGTACAAAAGGTGTATATTGCTCCTGTTGAAATTACTGTGACCACCACTCTAATAGTTTGTCCTTCCTTAGCCATTGATATAAATAGGTATTCTTCTTTACCCAAACTAATCAATGTAACTAAGTTGGTGTTTAAATTTCTAAACAAGATGAATATATCATATAAGTTTTCACATCCTCTTGAATATTGGATAAAGAGGGTACAGGAGGAGATCTATGGAAATGAGATTAAATTGATGATGGAAAGAAAAATTGTGAAAGGTTCCATAACAGAGAAATTGGGGCTGTATTTAGAGAACATTGTAATTAGGTGTGCAGGTAGGTTACAAAATGCTGAATTGGGTGATTATGCTAAACACCCTATCTTACTGCCCAAAACTCAACATCTAACAAATTTAATTGTTCTAAATGCCCATAAAAATGTAATGCATGGTGGGGTACAAGATACCTTAAATTGTATTAGGGAAACTTTTTGGATTCCACAAGGACAGCAAAGTGTAAAAAGGGTGATTAAATCTTGTGTAATATGTCGCCGTGTGGATGCCAGATCCTATATGTACCCAGGTCCTCCACCATTGCTAAATGAGCAATTCGAGTCGTTTAGCAACGAACTCCGCCCAGCCGCAGTGTGGAAAATACTGTATATATTTTCCAGAAATACAGTAGTTATATGTAAATAGATGGCCATATTGTATTTAATAAAATTTATGTTATCGAAAACGGGAAGCTGCACCTGAGCAGAAGGAGTTGCCATTTTGTTTGAATTTGAACTAGAAGCGTTAGTGTAATGGGAAGAATTTTTCGTGCTCTAGAGGTTAAAATTGGGCTGACACCTCTTAAATAGGAGACGAAATTGTTGGATGTGCATTCCTGCATAACTTGAGATATCAGGCGACAGGACAGGACAACTCCAGGAACCTCAGATAAGCTGTCTAATTTATGTTTAAATTCTGGACAGTAAATTTTTCATAAATGTAGGCAAAAGGGGGGGGTCCTGTACATGACACATTAATCTCCAGTCAAATTGGTGAGTGTTATGATTAAGATATATTCTCCTTCTGTTATATAAATGTGTATATATATATATATATATATATATATATATATATATATATATATATATATATATATATATATATATATATATATATATATATATATATATATATATATATATATATATATATGTATAAAGAGGAGGCAGTTAGGGAAAGATATAAACAGCTATTGGAGGATAGATGGGCTAATGAGAGCATAGGCAATGGGGTCGAAGAGGTATGGGGTAGGTTTAAAAATGTAGTGTTAGAGTGTTCAGCAGAAGTTTGTGGTTACAGGAAAGTGGGTGCGGGAGGGAAGAGGAGTGATTGGTGGAATGATGATGTAAAGAGAGTAGTAAGGGAGAAAAAGTTAGCATATGAGAAGTTTTTACAAAGTAGAAGTGATGCAAGGAGGGAAGAGTATATGGAGAAAAAGAGAGAGGTTAAGAGAGTGGTGAAGTAATGTAAAAAGAGAGCAAATGAGAGAGTGGGTGAGATGTTATCAACAAATTTTGTTGAAAATAAAAAAAAGTTTTGGAGTAAGATTAACAAGTTAAGCAAGCCTAGAGAACAAATGGATTTGTCAGTTAAAAATAGGAGAGGAGAGTTATTAAATGGAGAGTTAGAGGTATTGGGAAGATGGAGGGAATATTTTGAGGAATTGTTAAATGTTGATGAAGATAGGGAAGCTGTGATTTCGTGTATAGGGCAAGGAGGAATAACATCTTGTAGGAGTGAGGAAGAGCCAGTTGTGAGTGTGAGGGAAGTTCATGAGGCAGTAGGTAAAATGGAAGGGGTTAAGGCAGCCGGGATTGATGGGATAAAGATAGAAATGTTAAAAGCAGGTGGGGATATAGTTTTGGAGTGGTTGGTGCAATTATTTAATAAATGTATGGAAGAGGGTATGGTACCTACGGATTGGCAGAGAGCATGCATAGTTCCTTTGTATAAAGGCAAAGGGGACAAAAGAGAGTGCAAAAATTATAGGGGGATAAGTCTGTTGAGTAAACCTGGTAAAGTGTATGGTAGAGTTATTATTGAAAGAATTAAAAGTAAGACTGAGAATAGGATAGCAGATGAACAAGGAGGCTTTAGGAAAGGTAGGGGGTGTGTCGAACAGGTGTTTACAGTGAAACATATAAGTGAACAGTATTTAGATAAGGCTAAAGAGGTCTTTGTGGCATTTATGGATTTGGAAAAGGCGTATGACAGGGTGGATAGGGGGGCAATGTGGCAGATGCTGCAGGTGTATGGTGTAGCAGGTAGGTTACTGAAAGCAGTGAAGAGTTTTTACGAGGATAGTGAGGCTCAAGTTAGAGTACATAGGAAAGAGGGAAATTATTTCCCAGTAAAAGTAAGCCTTAGACAAGGATGTGTGATGTCACCGTGGTTGTTTAATATATTTATAGATGGGGATGTAAGAGAAGTAAATGCGAGGGTCTTGACAAGAGGCGTGGAGTTAAAAGATAAAGAATCACACATAAAGTGGGAGTTGTCACAGTTGCTCTTTGCTGATGACACTGTGCTCTTGGGAGATTCTGAAGAGAAGTTGCAGAGATTGGTGGATGAATTTGGTAGGGTGTGCAAAAGAAGAAAATTAAAAGTGAATACAGGAAAGAGTAAGGTTATGAGGATAACAAAAATATTAGGTGATGAAAGATTGGATATCAGATTGGAGGGAAAGAGTATGGAGGAGGTGAATGTATTCAGATATTTGGGAGTGGACGTGTCAGCGGATGGGTCTATGAAGGATGAGGATGAATCATAGAATTGATGAGGGGAAAAGGGTGAGTGGTGCACTTAGGAGTCTGTGGAGACAAAGAACTTTGTCCTTGGAGGCAAAGAGGGGAATGTATGAGAGTATAGTTTTACCAACACTCTTATATGGGTGTGAAGCATGGTTGATGAATGTTGCAGCGAGGAGAAGGCTGGAGGCAGTGGAGATGTCATGTCTGAGGGCAATGTGTGGTGTGAATATAATGCAGAGAATTCGTAGTTTGGAAGTTAGGAGGA
>NC_091302.1:22028223-22080609 GCF_038502225.1 Cherax quadricarinatus
TGATATATGTATAAATTCCAGTCAGTGGTCAGTGAATAATTTACTGTTAGTGAGTGATCACGTGCTTCCCAGCTTAGTGATCAGCAACACTGGTCAACAGTGGGTTCAGTTAACGATTTAAATATATGTGTTTCTAGAAAATTTTTGGACGCTGAATTCAAGTCTGAAAATAATTTTGCTCCAATAGGTAAAAAGTCTGTAAAAGTGAAACCCCACCCTGACATGACGGTCACTGTGATGGTCAACTACTGCTGGACAATGGTACGGAAGTGCAATACCAAACTGAAGAGAAAAAAAAGAATGATTAATTTTTGTAATCTGTCCATAATATCATAACTATGATTGTTAGGTAACATATATCATGAGGTTCTTCTACCTTAAATAGCCAAAATATTCATTATAATTATTTAACGCACAATCCGTCTCCCACCAAGGTAGGGTGTCCTAAAAATGAAGAAACACATTCATCATCAGTCACTCTATCTGTATTGCAAGAGAGGTGTCGACACTAAAGTTAAAAACTGCATATATTGCCACCCCACCTCAGAGTACAGGTAATGCACTCACCACCTCCAGCACTCAAGCCTGGCTAACCGGTTTCCTTGAATCCTTTCATAAATATTACCATGCACACGCTCCAAGAGTACGTCATAATATTACGATCCTCACGTTACAACAGCACGTCACAATATTACAATGCTCATGCTCCAACAGCAGGTCATGATATTACCATACTCACGTAACAAGAGCACGTCATAATATTACCATGCTCACTCAAAAAAAACACCTCACAATATTACAATGCTTACGCTACATAAGCTCGTCACAATATTACCATGCTCACGGTACAACGGCACGTCATAATATTATCATGCTCATGCTAACACAGCACGTCATAATATTACCATGCTCACGCTAGAACAGCACGTCATAATATTACCATGCTAACGCTACAACAGCACGTCATAATATTTCAGTGCTCACGCAAAATCAGCACGTCATAATATTACCATGCTCACTCTACAACAGCAAGTCATAATATTACCATGCTCATGCTATAAGAGCGCATAATAATATTACCATGCTCGTGCTACAACACATCATAATATTACTACGTTCACGGTACAACAGCACGTCATAATATTACAATGCTCACGCTGCAACAGCACGTCATAATATTACAATGCTCAAGCTAGAACAGCAAGTCATAATATTACCATGCTCACGCTACAACAGCACGTCATAATATTACCATGCTCGTGCTACAACAACACGTCATAATATTATCATGATCACGCTACAAAAGCACGGCATAATATTACCATGCTCACGCTACAACTGCACGTCATAATATTACCATGCTCACGCTACAACTGCACATCATAATATTACCATGCTCGTGCTACAACTGCACGTCATAATATTACCATGTTCACGCTACAACAGCACGTAATAATATTACTAAGCTCACGCTACAGCAGTACGTCATAATATTACCATGCTCACGCTACAACAACACGTCATAATATTACCATGCTCACGTTACAACAGCACTTCATAATATTACCATGCATGCGCTCGAACAGCACGTCATAATATTACGATCCTCACGTTACAACAGCACGTCACAATATTACCATGCTCATGCTCCAACAGCACGTCATAATATTACCATGCTCACGCTACAACAACACGTCATAATAATACCATGCTTATGCTGCAACAGCACGCAGTAATATTACCATGATCACGGTACAACACGCACATCATAATATCACCATGCTCACTGTACAACAGCACATCACAGTATTTCAATGCTCATGCTCCAACAGCACGTCACAATATTACGATGCTTACGGTACAACAGGGCATCATAATATTAAAATGCTCACGCTACAACAACACGTCATAATATTACTTTGCTCACAATACAACAGCACGTCATAGTTTTACCATGCTCACGCTCCAAAAGCACGTCACAATATTACCATGCTTGCACTACAACAGCACGTCATAATATTACCATGCTCACGCTACAACAGCACGCCATAATATTACTTTGCTCACAATACAACAGCACATCATAGTTTTACCATGCTCACGCTCCAAAAGCATGTCACAATATTACCATGCTCGCACTACAACAGTACGCCATAATGTTACCATGCTCACGCTAAACAGCACGTCATAACATTACCATGCTCACAATACAAGAGCACGTCATAATATTACCATGCTCATGCTACAACAGCTAGTCACAATATTACCAAGCTCGCGCTACAACAGCACATCACAATAGTGCCATGCTCACGCTACAATAACACGTGATAATATTACCATGCTCACGCTACAACAACAAGTCATAATAATACCATGCTCATGCTACAACAGCACGTCGTAATATTACCATGATCACGGTACAACAGCACATCACAATATTACCATGCTCATGCTCCAACCACACGTCACAATATTACCATGCTCATTCTCCAACAGCACGTCATGATATTACCATGCTCACGGTACAACAGGACGTAATAATATTACGATGCTCACGCTAAAACAACACGTCATAATATTACTTTGCTTACAATACAACAGCACGATATAGTATTACCATGTTCACGCTCTAAAAGCACGTCACAATATTACCATGCTCATGCTTCAGAAGCACGTCATATTACCATGCTCACGCTACAACATCACGTCACAATATTACCATGCTCATTCTCCAGAAGCACGTCATATTACCATGCTCACGCTACAACAGTACGTCATAATGTTACTATGCTCATGCTATAACAGTACGTCATAATATTACCATGCTCACGCTACAAGAGCAAGTCATAATATTACCATGCTCACGCTACAACAGTACGTCATAATATTACCATGCTCACGCTGCAACAGCAAGCCATAATATTACGATGCTCATGCTACAACAGCACGTTATAATATAACCATGCTCACGCTACAATAGTTCGTCGTAATATTACCATGCTCACGCTACAACAACACGTCACAATATTACCATGCTCACGCTGCAACAGCTCGAGTTAATATTACCATGCTCACACTACAACAGTTCGTCATAATATTACAATGCTCACGGAACAAAAACACGTATCAATATTACCATGCTCATGGTACAACAGCACGTCATAATATTACCATGCTCACGCTAGAACAGCACGTCATAATATTACAATGCTTGCGCTACAACAGCACGTCATAATTTTACAATGCTCACGCTACAACATCACATCATAATATTACCATTCTCACGCTACAACAAGCACGTCATAATATTACTGTGCTCACGCAAAAACAGCACGTCATAATATTACCATGCTCACGCTACAACAGCACGTCATAATATTACCATGCTCACGCTACAACAGCACGTCATAATATTACCATGCACACGCTAGAAGAGAACGTCATAATACGCTAAGGTCAGTAGTCACCTGCGGTCCTACCTGGCTAAGCTCTTGGGAGTTAGCGTGGGCTGTTACCAAGCACCATGGCTTGTTGTAGTGTTTTAGAATCTCAGGTTCAAGTGTTGAAGGCGATTCTACTTCTTCAGGAGGAAAATAGGAGGCTGAAGCTTCGCATAGATGAGTTTGGGAGCGAGTGTGAGAAGGATTTAGCTGGTAAGGAAGGAATGGTCGCCAGCAGTGATAGTGGCAGCCGCTCTAAGTGGCAAGTGGTTAAGAATTCAGGAAGAAGGAAGATGAGGAGAGTTAATAGAGAAGATGTGAAGGTAGGAAATCGATTCTCTGTTCTCCAAGACGAGTGTACTTCACTGGTTAGTAAGGTTGAAGGCACCACTGATTCCCCTGCTAATCAAGGTAAGAATATTTTAATAGTACGCGATTCTCAGGTAAGATATATGGACCGTGCATTTTGTAACAGAGACAGAAAGGTCAGACAGAGAGTGTGTCTTCCTGGAGCTGGTGTTAGTGACATAGTCAGCAGGTTGGATAATATTATGGCAGGTAATGGGAGCAAGCCCATTATCTGTCTTAGTGCTGGGGGTAATGACATTGGGAAGGGCAGGAGAGAGGAGCTGCTGGATAAGTACAGGTCACCCATAGAAGTAGTTAGGTCTAAGGGAGGGATCCCAGTCATATGTAGCATCTTGCCTAGAAAGAGAGTGGGCAATGAATGGATGTCTAGGGCAATTGGTATAAATTGCTGGCTAGACAGGTACTGCAAAGAACTTGCAATCCCATTCATTGATAACTGAGACCTATTCGTTGACAAACGTGATATGTATGCAAGGGATGGGGTTCATCTCTCTGGGGATGGAGTGGTTGCATTAGCCAATTCAGTTAAGAGGGTAATTGATGACTTGTCTAGGAATTTAAACTGATAGATTATAGAGGTATGGGTGCTTGTGGGAAAGAATCAGGCTGCAGCATTAGGGTTAAAAACAGCAGTTATTACCGGGATACCTCAGGGATATGTTTAAAAGACAATATGCAAAATAAAGTTGCTAGTAATGGCAAATCAATTGATCAACAAACAAAGAGGGATAGTAGAGGGCAACGAGTGACTAGCTCCCTTAAAGTTTACTATACAAATAGTAGGAGTCGAAGAAATAAGATAGATGAGCTAAGATTACTTGCAAGTGTAGGTAATATAGATATTATTGGTATAACAGAGACCTGGTTCAACCTGAAAGATAGAGAAATGCCTTCTGAATGCAACATACAGGGTTATAAACTATTCCACACTGACAGGGTCAACAGGACGGGTGGTTTGGTGGCGATGTATGTCAGAGAAAAATTTAAATTGTTGTCTTAGACATGATATAAGATTAGAGACATCGAACACAGAATCTGTTTGGCTACAGTTTCTCGAGGGACATGACAAATTAATTTTGGGTGTGATTTTTAGGCCCCCAAACCTTGATAGGGAGGGCAGTAAACTGTTGTGGGACGAAATTCATAAGGCATCTAGATATGAAAATGTTATAATGGAAGATATTAACTTTAGACAAATTGATTGGAACAATATGACAGGAAATCTTGAGTCTAGTGACTTTCTTGATACGGTTCAGGATTGCTTTTTAGAACAGGTTGTGACAGAACCAACTAGAGGAAACAATCTGCTTGACTTGGTTCTTGCCAACAAAGATTCACTAATTAATAATCTTGAGGTTAATGATGAGCTTGGGGAAAGTGATCACAAATCACTTAGTTTTAATATATCATGGAATTACCCAGATAACTGCAATCAAATCTCTGTCCCAGATTTTCGCTTGGCCGACTTCATGGGACTGAAAAATTACCTGGTTGGGCTAAATTGGGATGTCTTGACTATGGGTCAGGTAGATGATCTTGGTTGCCAATATGACGTTCTTCAGAGCATAGTTCTAGCTGCCCAGACAACTTTTGTTCCGAGTAAGGAAATTAGATCTAACAAAAATGATCCCAAATGGATGAACAATAGATTAAAACATCTCACTGGTCAAAAGAGAGGCATATATAGGCGTATCAAAAGAAGGGATGGGCAGTTAAGAAATCAATATATTCAATTAAAGAGAGAAATAAAGAAAGGAATAAGGAAAGCAAAAAGGGATTATGAGGGTAAGGTCGCAAGGGATTAAAAGATTAACCCTAAAGGATTCTTTCAGGTATACAGAAGTAAGATTAGGGACAAGATTGGTCAACTTAAGAGTAACTCTGGTCAGATCACTGACAGTGATAAGGATATGTGTGAAATTCTAAATACCTACTTCCTCTTAGTTTTCACCCAGGAAAATACTAGCGATATTCCTGAAATAATAGATTATGTAGAACAGGATGATAATAAACTATGTATGATTGCGGTAACTAGTGACATGGTCCTCAGACAAATAGAGAAACTAAAACCTAACAAATCCCCAGGTCATGATGAACTGTTTGCAAGGGTGTTAAAGGAATGTAAAGAGGAACTTAGCATACCTTTGGCTAATCTTTTTAACATATCACTACAAACTGGCATAGTGCCTGATAAGTGGAAAATGGCAACTGTAATACCTATGAACAAGGCAGGTGACAGGCCCTTGGCTTCGAACTATAGACCAATAAGCCTTACCTCCACAGAGGGAAAATTTATGGAATCAATAATTGCCGAAGCAATTCGTAGCCATCTTGACAGGCACAGATTGATTAATGAATCTCAACACGGTTTTACAAAGGGGCGTTCTTGCCTTACGAATTTACTAACTTTGTTTGAGGAGGTAGATCATGGTAATGAATATGATATTGTGTATATGGACTTCAGTAAGGCTTTCGATAGAGTTCCACACCAGAAGGTTATTGAGGAAACTTAAGACACACTGAATAGGAGGAGAAATTTTTTCCTGGGTAGAGGCATGGCTGGCAAATAGACAGCAGAGAGTTTGTATCAATGGGGATAAATCAGAATGGGGGCACGTCACAAGCGGTGTTCCTCAAGGGTCAGTGTTGGGCCCGTTGCTGTTCACAGTTTACATAAACGACATAGATGAGGGAATAAATAACGACATAAGCAAATTTGCTGATGACACCAAAATAGGCCGTCCAATTCATTCTAATGAGGACACTAGAGCACTCCTGGATGATTTGAATAGACTGATGCAATGGTCGGAGAAGTGGCAGATGCAGTTTAATATTGACAAATGCAAAGTTCTAAATGTTGGACAGGTAAATAACCATGCCACATATAAACTAAATAATGTAGATCTTAATACTACTGATTGTGAAAGGGATTTAGGAGTTCTGGTTAGCAGTAATTTGAAAACAACACAACAGTGCATTAGTGTTCGCAATAAAGCTAACAGAATTCTTGGCTTCATATCTAGAAGTATAAATAATAGAAGTCCTCAGGTTGTTCTTCAGCTCTATATATCCATGGTTAGGCCTAATTTAGACTATGCTGCTCAGTTCTGGTCACCGTATTACAGAATGGATATAAATGCTCTGGAAAACGTACAGAGGAGGATGACAAAGATGATCCCATGTATCAGAAATCTTCCCTATGAGGATAGACTGAGGGCCCTGAATCTGCACTCTCTCGACAGGCGTAGAATTAGGGGGGATATTATGGAGGTGTATAAATGGAAAACAGGAATAAATAAAGGGGATGTAAATAGGGTGCTGAAAATTTCCAGCCAAGACAGGACTTGCGGCAATGGTTTCAAGTTGGAAAAATTCAGATTCAGAAAGGATATAGGAAAGCACTGGTTTGGTAATAGAGTTGTGGATGAGTGGAACAAACTCCCGAGTACGGTTATTAAGGCTAAAACGTTGTTTAGTTTTAAAAATAGGTTAGATAAATACATGAGTGGGTGTGGGTGGGTGTGAGTTGGACCTGACTACCTTGAGCTGCTGGGTCTGGTGCAGTGCTCCATCCTTGAGTGGAGATGATCAGACTGGGTGGGTCATTGGGCTAATCCGGGGGGGGAGGTCATTGGTTTAATCCGGGGGGGACATGGAACTGCTCCGCATGGGTCAGTAGGCCTGTTGCAGTGTTCCTTCTTACTTATGTTCTTATGTTCTCATGTACCGTGCTCACGCAAAAACAAAAAATCATAATATTACCATGCTCACACTACAAGGGTACGTAATAATATTACTATGCTCACGCTACAACAGCACGTCATAATATTACCATGCTCACGCTACAACAGCATGTCATAATATTACCGTGCTCATGCTACAACAACACATCATAATATTACCATGCTCACGCAAAAAGGGCACGTAGTATTATTACCATGCTCATGTTAAACAGCACGTCATAATGTTACCTTGCTCGTGCTACAACAACGCATCATAATATTGCTATGCTCATGCTACAGCAGCATGTCATAATATTAAAATGCTCACGCTACAACAGCACATAATATTCCCATGTTCACGCTAGAACAGCACGTCATAATATTACAATGCTCACGCTTCAACAGCACGTCATAATATTACCATGCTCACGCTACAGCAGCACGTTATAATGATACCATTCTCATCATACAACAGCACGCCATAATATTACCATGCTCATGCTACAACAACACATAAAAATATTACCATGCTCACGCTACAGAAGCACGTAATAATATTACCATACTCACACTACAACAGAACATCATATTATTACCAAGCTCACGCTTGAACAGCACGTCATAATATTACCATGCTCACATTAGAACAGCACGTCATAATATTACCATGCTCATGCTACAACAGCGCATCATAATATTACCATGCTCACACTAGAACAGCACGTCATAATATTACAATGCTCACGCTACAACAGCACATCACTATATTACAATCCTCATGCTCCAAAAGCAAGTCATAATCTTACCATGCTCATGCTACAACATCACATCACAATATTGGTTATTGGAAGAATGCGAAATAGAGCCCCTGGCCTCTCTGGAATAACAATGAAACAAATAAAGTTCCTACCCAGAAATTGTAAACAGTCTTTGGTAAATATCTTTAATGCCATCTTGGCCTCAGGACATTTTCCAGTGGTTTTAAGACTGCTAGGATGATCTTTCTTGGTAAGCCCAATAAAGACATCCACCAACCTGGGAACTATAGACCTATATCTTTACTTGAAGTCACTGGAAAAGTTCTTGAGAAGGTCATTTCCAACAGATTGAACTACTATGTGTAGTTTAATCACTTTTTTACTGAAAAACAATTTGGCTTTAGAACACATAGAGGTACCAATCATGCAATAAATGTTATTTTCGATACTGTAGCAAGTCTAAAACATCAGGGAAATCTTGCCTTAATTGCCACCAGAGATGTTCATAAAGCTTTTGATAGCTTATGGCATGATGGCCTTATATACAAACTCATTGACCTACCAGACCATAACTGGACTTTTCTCAGAGTAATATATAATTTCTTAACTCAAAGAAAAATCATTCCCACCTTTCATGGCAGGTCGACAGATACTTTTATACCGACGGCTGGTGTCCCACAAGGTTCTTGTCTCAGTCCACTTCTGTTCAACATTTATGTGAATGACCTTCCTCAACCAGAGTTTAATGATACAATTGTGACACAGTTTGCAGATGATGTTATTCATGTCGTCTCATCAACTCCGGTAACCGGAAAATACAAGTATGAGAGAGTCATAGAAAAAATGAATATTGAACTTCGTCGAACATCTAATTGGGAAAAGAAATGGAGAATTACGACTAATCCTGACAAGGTCTTTGTTAGCACGATAGGATGTTTTGCATCAACAATTGAAGATAAAGGAGGTATCTCCATCAGAGGTACACCTGTAGCCATTAGAAACCCTAACAAGATTTTGGGATACGAAATAGACAGGCTGCTCCACTCAACATCTCGTGTAACTAAAAAGATCAACATAGCCAAAGCCGGTCTTAGCAGTCTCTTTCGATTCAATCAAGCTCCTCAACATGTCAAAAAACATCTGTATAAAATGTTAATAAGACCTATACTCGAATACCCTTGTGTCCCAATGTCATTAACAACAAAGACCAATATGCTACGGTTACAAAGGGTCCAGAATAGAGCTCTTCGCTTCATTACCGATACCAGGAGGAGAGACAGAGTAAAAATGGCAGATTTACACATACAACAAGATATTACTGCCATAAATGTACGCCTTGACACCCTAATAAAGAAACAACTCTATACAATGCAAGAACTATACATGCCAGATAGAGAACATCGTATACAAGTGGTAAATACCACGGATTATATCATCAATACTCCTCCTCACAGGACTCAAAGAATGACTCTCCCACAGAGGGTCCGTCGTTTTATACATAAAGATGATTACCATCGACCCATGATATTGAGCAACCTCCCTGATGAAGAAGATTGGGTAACACCAGAACCCTTCTATGTATACTGAGAAAATCATCGCCCCCAATTAGGGAGACATCTTATATAACAATCTAATGTAAGAAGCCATTGTCACGTAATTCTGTAAACTGGCCAGAAAATTATTGCCTTCATTGTCGCATAAATATCCGTTGTGCAATTGCAACTTGTATAATTACTACCAATTCAGAGTCATGTACTTATATATCTGTTATATCAATGTGACTCTGATGGGTTAGTCTTATACCCCTTAAAGAATATCTTATCATTTCACGTACACTTTTTAAATTACACCAAAGTGGTTGGGCCACTTACCTTTTATATCCTACCTCTCTCCCCCCTCCCACCCTTTTCCAAAATTTCTATCCTTACCCATCCTTCTTTCTCACCCATCTCACCAAAGCTGTGGTCTGGACAAGACAAGATATACAGTTTTATTTTTTTTATTTTTGAGATACTGGAAAAAAGCAGAGCCCACCTGTCCGTATTTCATAGTTGTCTTGTGTTCCAGCATCCTACCTGGAAACTGACGCCAGGTCTTGTGTTCCAGCATCCTACCTGGAAACTGACGTCAGGTCTTGTGTTCCAGCATCCTACGTGGAAACTGACGCCAGGTCTTGTGTTCCAGCATCCTAAGTGGAAACTGACGCCAGGTCTTGTGTTCCAGCATCCTAAGTGGAAACTGACGTCAGATCTTGTGTTCCAGCATCCTACGTGGAAACTGACGCCAGGTCTTGTCTTCCAGCATCCTAAGTGGAAACTGACGCCAGGTCTTGTGTTCCAGCATTCTAAGTGGAAACTGACGCCAGGTCTTGTGTTCCAGCATCCTAAGTGGAAACTGACGCCAGGTCTTGTGTTCCAGCATCCTACGTGGAAACTGACGCCAGGTCTTGTGTTCCAGCATCCTAAGTGGAAACTGACGCCAGGTCTTGTGTTCCAGCATCCTAAGTGGAAACTGACGCCAGGTCTTGTGTTCCAGCATCCTAAGTGGAAACTGACGCCAGGTCTTGTGTTCCAGCATCCTACGTGGAAACTGACGCCAGTTCTTGTGTTCCAGCATCCTAAGTGGAAACTGACGCCAGGTCTTGTGTTCCAGCATCCTACGTGGAAACTGACGCCAGATCTTGTGTTCCAGCATCCTACGTGGAAACTGACGCCAGGTCTTGTGTTCCAGCATCCTAAGTGGAAACTGACGCCAGGTCTTGTGTTCCAGCATCCTACGTGGAAACTGACGCCAGGTCTTGTGTTCCAGCATCCTAAGTGGAAACTGACGCCAGGTCTTGTGTTCCAGCATCCTAAGTGGAAACTGACGCCAGGTCTTGTGTTCCAGCATCCTACGTGGAAACTGACGCCAGGTCTTGTGTTCCAGCATCCTAAGTGGAAACTGACGCCAGGTCTTGTGTTCCAGCATCCTACGTGGAAACTGACGCCAGTTCTTGTGTTCCAGCATCCTAAGTGGAAACTGACGCCAGGTCTTGTGTTCCAGCATCCTACGTGGAAACTGACGCCAGATCTTGTGTTCCAGCATCCTACGTGGAAACTGACGCCAGGTCTTGTGTTCCAGCATCCTAAGTGGAAACTGACGCCAGGTCTTGTGTTCCAGCATCCTACGTGGAAACTGACGCCAGGTCTTGTGTTCCAGCATCCTAAGTGGAAACTGACGCCAGGTCTTGTGTTCCAGCATCCTAAGTGGAAACTGACGCCAGGTCTTGTGTTCCAGCATCCTACGTGGAAACTGACGCCAGGTCTTGTGTTCCAGCATCCTAAGTGGAAACTGACGCCAGGTCTTGTGTTCCAGCATCCTACGTGGAAACTGACGCCAGGTCTTGTGTTCCAGCATCCTAAGTGGAAACTGACGCCAGGTCTTGTGTTACAGCATCCTAAGTGGAAACTGACGCCAGGTCTTGTGTTCCAGCATCCTAAGTGGAAACTGACGCCAGATCTTGTGTTCCAGCATCCTACGTGGAAACTGACGCCAGGTCTTGTGTTCCAGCATCCTAAGTGGAAACTGACGCCAGGTCTTGTGTTCCAGCATCCTAAGTGGAAACTGACGCCAGGTCTTGTGTTCCAGCATCCTACGTGGAAACTGACGCCAGGTCTTGTGTTCCAGCATCCTAAGTGGAAACTGACGCCAGGTCTTGTGTTCCAGCATCCTAAGTGGAAACTGACGCCAGGTCTTGTGTTCCAGCATCCTAAGTGGAAACTGACGCCAGGTCTTGTGTTCCAGCATCCTACGTGGAAACTGACGCCAGGTCTTGTGTTCCAGCATCCTACGTGGAAACTGACGCCAGGTCTTGTGTTCCAGCATCCTAAGTGGAAACTGACGCCAGGTCTTGTGTTCCAGCATCCTAAGTGGAAACTGACGCCAGATCTTGTGTTCCAGCATCCTACATGGAAACTGACGCCAGGTCTTGTGTTCCAGCATCCTAAGTGGAAACTGACGCCAGGTCTTGTGTTCCAGCATCCTACGTGGAAACTGACGCCAGGTCTTGTGTTCCAGCATCCTAAGTGGAAACTGACGCCAGGTCTTGTGTTCCAGCATCCTACGTGGAAACTGACGCCAGGTCTTGTGTTCCAGCATCCTAAGTGGAAACTGACGCCAGGTCTTGTGTTCCAGCATCCTAAGTGGAAACTGACGCCAGATCTTGTGTTCCAGCATCCTACGTGGAAACTGACGCCAGGTCTTGTGTTCCAGCATCCTAAGTGGAAACTGACGCCAGGTCTTGTGTTCCAGCATCCTACGTGGAAACTGACGCCAGGTCTTGTGTTCCAGCATCCTAAGTGGAAACTGACGCCAGGTCTTGTGTTCCAGCATCCTAAGTGGAAACTGACGCCAGGTCTTGTGTTCCAGCATCCTACGTGGAAACTGACGCCAGGTCTTGTGTTCCAGCATCCTAAGTGGAAACTGACGCCAGGTCTTGTGTTCCAGCATCCTAAGTGGAAACTGACGCCAGGTCTTGTGTTCCAGCATCCTAAGTGGAAACTGACGCCAGGTCTTGTGTTCCAGCATCCTACGTGGAAACTGACGCCAGGTCTTGTGTTCCAGCATCCTACCTGGAAACTGACGCCAGGTCTTGTGTTCCAGCATCCTAAGTGGAAACTGACGCCAGGTCTTGTGTTCCAGCATCCTAAGTGGAAACTGACGCCAGATCTTGTGTTCCAGCATCCTACGTGGAAACTGACGCCAGGTCTTGTGTTCCAGCATCCTAAGTGGAAACTGACGCCAGGTCTTGTGTTCCAGCATCCTAAGTGGAAACTGACGCCAGGTCTTGTGTTCCAGCATCCTAAGTGGAAACTGACGCCAGATCTTGTGTTCCAGCATCCTACGTGGAAACTGATGCCAGGTCTTGTGTTCCAGCATCCTAAGTGGAAACTGACGCCAGGTCTTGTGTTCCAGCATCCTACGTGGAAACTGACGCCAGGTCTTGTGTTCCAGCATCCTAAGTGGAAACTGACGCCAGGTCTTGTGTTCCAGCATGCTACGTGGAAACTGACGCCAGGTCTTGTGTTCCAGCATCCTAAGTGGAAACTGACGCCAGGTCTTGTGTTCCAGCATCCTACGTGGAAACTGACGCCAGGTCTTGTGTTCCAGCATCCTACGTGGAAACTAACGCCAGGTCTTGTGTTCCAGCATCCTAAGTGGAAACTGACGCCAGGTCTTGTGTTCCAGCATCCTAAGTGGAAACTGACGCCAGGTCTTGTGTTCCAGCATCCTACGTGGAAACTGACGCCAGGTCTTGTGTTCCAGCATCCTAAGTGGAAACTGACGCCAGGTCTTGTGTTCCAGCATCCTAAGTGGAAACTGACGCCAGGTCTTGTGTTCCAGCATCCTAAGTGGAAACTGACGCCAGGTCTTGTGTTCCAGCATCCTAAGTGGAAACTGACGCCAGGTCTTGTGTTCCAGCATCCTAAGTGGAAACTGACGCCAGGTCTTGTGTTCCAGCATCCTACGTGGAAACTGACGCCAGGTCTTGTGTTCCAGCATCCTAAGTGGAAACTGACGCCAGGTCTTGTGTTTCAGCATCCTAAGTGGAAACTGACGCCAGGTCTTGTGTTCCAGCATCCTAAGTGGAAACTGACGCCAGGTCTTGTGTTCCAGCATCCTACGTGGAAACTGACGCCAGGTCTTGTGTTCCAGCATCCTACGTGGAAACTGACGCCAGGTCTTGTGTTCCAGCATCCTAAGTGGAAACTGACGTCAGGTCTTGTGTTCCAGCATCCTAAGTGGAAACTGACGTCAGGTCTTGTGTTCCAGCATCCTAAGTGGAAACTGACGTCAGGTCTTCACTGTGTAAAGAAGGTCACTGTCTTGACGAAGGATTTTTACATTCCTTTTCGTCTATTTATGAGAAACAATTGTCTAATTTATTAGGACAGGAGATTATGATGGTTAATATTCGCATTTCTCCTGAATGATATTATGGAAAACAATGTTTTCTTTGTGAGTCGCTGAAGTTGTTTTATATTAGTTTTTTGCTTGACTTAGTTCAAATCTTCTTGGATGTAGTAGTCTGGATGCACAGCTTTTATGACCTGTTGGTTTATACTGGAAACTTTTTGATCTAAACGGTTTGGGCAGTAAATCCTCGAATATCTTAGAAGTAGACTATACACAGTTGTTATCTTAACTTATTTAGAGTGATTGCTGAAATAATTGACACAAGTTAATGTGTTAGAAGACTTTCTGTAAACAGAGAGCTGGTTCTTGTTTTCTTCCTAGCATTCCTTCTGTTTCCGGCTGGTATTCGTTGTCCCACTGGTTAATGCTCTTCCTCAAGAATGTATGTCCTCTGGTTCCTTTTCTTAATATATTATTTATATTTCACATAAGTTTTTTAAGGATTAATTAACATTTCGAAATTATCTCTGTTGTATTATATATTTTTGTTGTGTTTCATAATTAGTGTTAAAGTTGACAGTAGTTATTCCACTTACAACTTTCGACTGGAGTTGACTCAACTCCTCAAGTGCTATATTTGCAAAGAAATATTTCTGCATTCATTTTTTCATTGAATCTTTTTCAACTTAACCATTAAAGTTGGCAACCATTCAGGTTGGTAAGGGCGACGAAATATGACAGGGATACTTGTCCAGGGCGATGGAGTATGACAGGTAAACCCGTTCAGGGCGATGAAATATGACAGGGAATCTCGTTCAGGGCGGATAAATATGACAGGTAAGCCCGTCCAGGGCGACGAAATATGACGAGGAAACCCGTCAAGGGCGCCAGTATTGTACAGGGAAATCTGTTCAGAGCGATGAAATGTGACAGTGAAACCTATCCAGGGCGGCGAAATATGACAAGTAAATCGGTCCAGTGAGACGAAATATGACAGGGAACCTGTCAAAAGCGATGAAATATGATATTGGAATCTATCCAGGGCAATGGAATATGACAGAGAAACATGTCCAGGGCACGATATGTGACAGGGACACCCATCTTGGGCGATTGAATATGACAAGAAAACCCGTCCAAGGCGATGAAATATGAGAGTTAAACCTGTCCATGAAGATGGAAAATATCAGGGAAACCTGTCCAGGACTGTGAAATATGACAGGGAAATCTGTCCAGGGCGACAGTACATGACAGTGAAACCCATCCTGGAAGTGAAAACTTGACAGGCAAACAGGTCCAGGCCGACGAAACATGACGAGGAAACCCGCCCAGGGCAACAATATATGAAAGGTAAACCTGTCCAGGGAGATGAAATATGACAGGGAAACCTGTCCAGGGAGATGAAATATGACAGGGAAACCTGTCCAGGGCAATGGAGTATGTCAGGGAAACCCGTTTAGAACAATTGAATATGGAAAGGAAACCTGTCTTGGGCGACGAAATATGGCAGTGAAACCTGTCTAGGAACTTTCCTTTACGACGAAATATGAGAGGGAAACCTGGCCAGGGCGGCGAAATATGACAGTGAAACCTCTAAAAGACGATGAAATATGACAGTGAAATCTGTCTAGAGCGATGGAATATGGAATATTTTTCCACCATGGACAGGAAAACCTATCGATGGTGGTAAAATATGACAGGGAAACCCGTCTAGAGCTACTGAATATGCATAGGGAACCTGACTTGGGCAATGTAATATGACAGGAAACCTGTCTAATGTGATGGAAAATGACAGGGAAACCTGTCCAGGGCGGTAAAATATGACAGAGAAACACGTCCAGGGCGACGAAATACGACAGTGAAGCCTGTCAAGGGCGATGGAATATGAAAGGGAAACCCGTCCAATGCAACGAAATATGAGAGAGAAACCTGTAAAGGGCGACAGAATATGACAGGAAAACCCATCCAGGGAGATGAAATATGACAGGGAAGGCTATCCATGGTCACGAAATATGACAGGGAAAGCTATCCTTGGTCACGAAACCCGCCCAAGGCGTCAAAATTTTCCAGTGAAAGCTGTTCACGTCGTCGAAATTTCACCAAGAAACCTGTCCAGAGCGATAAAATATGACAGGTAAACCAATCTAGGGCGATGACATATGACAGGCAAACCTGTTCAGGGCGTCAACATTGACAGGAAACCTGCCCCGGGCGTCGAAATATGACAACGAAATCTGTCCAAAGAGACGAAATATGACAAAGAAACCTGTCCTGAGCGTCGAAACATGACAGGGAAACCCATCGATGGCGGTGAAATTCCGTCCATTGCGATGAAATATGACAGGTAAACCCTTTAAGGAGACGAAATATGAGAGGGAAACGTATCCAGAACGATGAAATATGACAGACAAAGCTGTCCAGGGCGACAATATATGATAGTGAAACCCGTTCAGGGGGTCAAAATTTGACAGGAAAACCATTCCAGGGCGACGAAATATGACAAGGAAACCTGTCCTGGGCGACAATATATGACAGGGAAATCCAGCTAGGGCAACGAAATATGACAGGGGAAACATGTACAGGACGATTAAATGACAGAAGAACCCGTCGAAGGCAATGAAATATGACAGGGAAATTTGTCCAGGGCGGTAAAATATCACTTGGAAACCAGTCCAGGGCAATGAAATATGACAGAATAATCTGTCTAGGGCGATTGAATATGGAAAGAAAGCCTGTCTTCGGTGATGAAATGTGACAGTGAAACCTGTCCAGGTAGACAATATATAATAGGGAAACCCGTCTATTACGACGAAATGTGTCAGGGAAAACCTGTCTAGGGCGAAGAAATATGGCAGTGAAGCCTGTCCAGAGCGATGGAATAAGACAGGGAAACCCGTCTAATGCGACGAAATATGACAGGGAAACGTTTCCAGGGTGACGAAACATGAGAAGGAAACCTGCCCAGGTCGATGAAATATGACAAGGAAACCCGTCCGGGCGACAATATATGACAAGGAAACCCGTCTAGGGCGACGAAATATGACAGGGAAACCTGTACAGGGTGATGAAATATGAGAGAAAACCCGTCAAAGGCAATGAAATATAACAGGGAAACCCCTCCTGGGCGATTGAATATGGAAGGAAACCTCTCTTCGGCGATGGAATATGACAGTGAAACCTGTCCAGGAAGAAAATATATAACTGGGAAACTCGTCCATTACGACTAGATATGGCAGGGAACAGTGAAACCTGTACAGGTTGACTAAACGTCACAGTGAAACTTGTTCAGGGCGATGGAATATGAATGGGAAACCCGTCCAATGCAACGAAATATGCCAGGAAAACCTGTGTAGGGCGCCGAAGCATGACAGGGAAACCCGTCCAGGGCGACAATATATGACAGGGAAACCCGTCCATTACAACGAAATATGTGATAAATGGTTTAAGAAAAGCCGAAGATTGAGACACTTATGCAACATATGGGAATCTTCATTGAAGTAACGTTTCGCCACACAGTGGCTTCATCAGTCCAATACAAAACAGAAAGGTGTAAGGAGAGGAGGAGTTTGAGGTAATCAGTCCCTCAGCCTGGAGTCGATGTGTTCAGTCCATCAGTTTTGTAGAATGTACAGCATAGGGCCGTAGACGTGGCTTGTATACTGTAGTTAGGAGAGGTGAAGCAGGAAGAGGCTTCGCCTCACTTGACTACAGTATATAAGCCCCGTCTACGGTCCTATACTGTACAGTGGGTCATCGCAAGATTAAGACCTGTGCCAGGACTCCGGTCTTGGCGAACGTTATACATACCTATGCTATACATTTTACAAGATTGATGGACTGAACACATCGACTCCAAGCTGAGGGACTGATTACCTCAAACTTCTCCTCTCCTTACACCTTTCTACTTTGTATTGGACTGATGAAGCCACTGTGTGGCGAAACGTTTCCTGAATAAAGATTCCCATATGCTGCATAAGTGTCTCAATTTTCATCGACGAAATATGTCAGAGAAACCTGTCCAAGGCGTAGAAATTTGACAGGAAAACCAGTCTAGCGCGTTGAAATATGACAGACAAACGTGTCCAGTTTGTCGAAATTTGACAGGGAGAGCTGTCTAATGTATAACAGGGAAATCCATCCATTACAATGAAATATGAAAGGGAAACCTTTCCTGGGCAACAACATATGACAGTGAAAACTCTGCAGGACGGTGGAATATTAGAGTGAAACTTCTCTAGTGCGATAGAACATGACTGGGAACCACGTCCAGGGCCGAGAAATGTAACAGATAAACATGTCCATGGTGATGGAATTTGACAGGGAAACCTGTCCAGGACGATGGAATATGACAGTTAAACCTGTCCAGGACGATGGAATATGACAGGGAAACCTGTCCAGGACGATGGAATATGACAGGGAAACCTGTCCAGGACGATGGAATATAACAGGGAAACCTGTCCAGGACGATGGAATATAACAGGGAAATCTGTCCAGGACGATGGAATATTACAGGGAAACCTGTCCAGGACGATGGAATATAACAGGGAAATCTGTCCAGGACGATGGAATATGACAGGGAAACCTGTCCAGGACGATGGAATATGACAGGGAAACCTGTCCAGGACGATGGAATATGACAGGGAAATCTGTCCAGGACGATTGAATATTACAGGGAAACCTGTCCAGGAATTTGGAATGTGACAGGGAAACTTGTCTAGAAGGACGAAACATGAATGGGAAATCCGTCCAGGTTGATGGAATATGGCAGAGAAACTTGTCCATAATGATGAAATATGACAGTAAAACCGTCTTGGGTGAAGAAATATGATAACGAAACCGGTCCACATTGATGAAATATGACATGGAAACCTGTCCAGGGTGTCGACATATGACAGGGAAACCACTGCAAAGCGATGAAATATGACAGAAAACCCGTCAAGGAAGTTAAAATTTGACAAGCAAACCCGTCCAGGGCGACTCTTTATGTGAAAAGAAACCAATCGAGGGCGATGTAATATGAGAATGAAACCCCACCACGGTGGTGAAATATGACCGTAAAACCCGTGCAGGACGTCGAAATATGAAAGGGAAACCTCTCAAAGGCGTCGAAATACGACAGGGAAACCTGTCCAGGACAACGAAATATGACAAGGAAACCCGCACCCGTAAGATGACAAGAAAAGCTGTCGAGAACGGTGGAACGTGAGAGGGAAACCTGTCCAAGGAATTGAAATATGACAGGGGAAACCCTTCCGGGGCGATGAAATATGACAGGAAAACCCGTCCAGGGAAACGAAATATGACAGGAAAAGCTGTCCAAAGCGACAAAATATGACAGGGAAAACCGTTCAGGGAGACGGAATATGACAGGGAGAGCTGTCCAGGTGACTAAATATGACAGAGAAACCCGTACGGGATGACGAAATATGACAGGTAAACATGTCCAGGTCGATGAAATATGACAGGGTGAGATGCCCAGGGCGACGAAATATAACAGGGAAACCTGTCCAAGGCGATAAAATATGACAAAAGCCAGTCAACGCCAATGAAATATGACAATGAAACATGTCCAGTTCTTCGAAATTTGACAGAGAAACCTGTCCAGGACGGTAAAATATGACAAGGAAACTCGTCCAGGGCAATGACAAATGAGAGGGGAAACCCCCTCTAGGCGATTGAATATGAAAAGGAAACCTGTCTTGGTCGCTGAGTTATGACAAAGAAACCCGTCCAGGGAGAAGAAATATGATAGGGGAAACTAGCCCAGGGTCACGAAATATGAACGGGAAGCCCGTCAAGGGCGTCGAAATTTAACAGGGAAACCTGTCCAATGTTTTGAAATGTGACAGGGAAACCCGTCTAGGGCGTCAAAATTTGACTGGGAAAACTGACCAATATATAACAATAAAATCCGTCCATTACAACGAAATATGACAGGGAAACCATCAGGGCGACAAAAAATGACAGTGAAACCTCTGCAGGGCGATGAAATATGAGAGTGAAATCTGTCTAGTGGGAGGGAAAATGACTGGGAAACTTGTCAAGGGCGAAGAAATATGACAGAGAAACCTGTCCATGGTGATGGAATTTGACAGGGAAACCTGTCCAGAACGGTAAAATATGACAGGGAAACCCGTCCAGGGTGATGGAATATGACAGTGAAACCTGTCCAAAGTGATGAAATATGAAAGGCAAACCCGTCTATGGCGATGAAATTTGACAGGAAACCTGCCCAGGGCGTGGACGTATGAAAGGAATAGCCACTCCAGAGCGATGGAATATGACAAGAAACCCGTCATGGAGTCAAAATTTGACAAGCATACCCGTCCAGGGCGACTCATTATGAGAGGAGAAGCGTATCCATGGCGATGGAATATAAGAGTGAAACCCGTCCAGGGCGATGAAATATGACACGGAAACCCGTCCAGGGCGACGAAATATGAGAGAGGAAAACCGTCAAGGATGACGAAATGTGACAAGAAAAGTTATCCAGGCGACGAAATATGATAGGAACACCCGTCTAGGGCGTGGAAATTTAACAGGGAAACCAGTCCAGGACTATGCAATATGAGAAGGGAACGAAATATTACTGGGAAACTCACTTAGGGAGACTAAATATGAAAGGGAAAGAAATTCAGGGCGATGATATGTGACAAGAAAACCTGTCCAGGGAGATGAAATATGACAGGGAAACCTGTCCAGAGCGTCGAGATTTGACAGGGAAACCTGTCCAGGGCGATGAAATATGACACTGAAATATGACAGGGAAACCTGTCCAGGGCGTCGTGATTTGACTGGGAAACCCTTTCAGGGCGACGAAATATGACCGGGAAATCCGTCCGTGACTATGAAATATGACAGGGGAACCTGTCCAGGTCGTCGATAATTTATAGGGAATCCCGTCCAAAGCGACGAAATATGGCAGGAAACCTGTCTAGAACTATGGAAGATGACCGTGAAACATTTCCAGGGCTACTATATTTGAGTGTTGAACCCGTTAAGGAAGTCAAATCAGTCCAGGGCGTCGAAATATGACAGGGAATCCTGTACAGGGCGTTGAAATATGAGAGTGAAACCCGTCCTGGGCGACAATGTGTGACAAGGAAACCTGTCCACTGCGAAGAAATATGACAGTGAAATTCATCCAGAACGAAAAAATATGACAGTGATACCTGTCAATAGCGTCAATATATGACAGTGAAACCTGTCTAGAGTGATGAAATATGATAGGCAAACGCGTCTATGACGATGAAATTTGACAGGCAGAAACGTCCATGGTGGTGAAATATGACAGGGATACTCTTCCAGAGCGACGAAATATGACAGGGATTACCGTCTAGGGCGATGAAATACGATAGTGACGGTTCTTTAGTATTATGGAATATGAGAAGGAAACCCATAAAGGTAGACAATATATGACAGGGAAACATGTCTAGGTGGTCAAAATAAGACAGTAAAACCTGTCTAGGGCCATGAAAAATTAAAGGGAAACGTGTCCACTACGTCGAAATATGACAGGGAAATTCATCGAGGGCGAGAAAAATATGAAAGAGAAACCCGTCTATTGCGATGGAATATGACGGAAATTCGTCCAGGGCTACGAAATATGACAGGCATACTCGTCCAGGGCGATCAAATATGACAGGGAATTCTGTCCAGGGCAATGAAACATGACAGGGAAACTTGTCCAGGAATACGAAATATGACAAAGAAACCTGCCCAGGACGATGAAATATGACAGGGAAATATGTCCAGACCGACTGGATATTACAGGGTAACCTGTTCTGAGCGTTGAAATATGACAGGTAAATCCATCGAAATGGATTAAATATGAGAGGAAAACCTGTCCAGGGCGACGAAATATTACAGGGAAACCCGTGCAGGGAGACGACATGTGGTCTTCTGCTAAAACTGTCTTCCCTACTTCCAACTTTAACAGTCGCCGTCTGGTTGAATCCTCCCTAATACACAAATTTCCTTATATGAATCTTAGTCCTGGCTTCGTCTCTGTAGATGCCTTCCTTTCCCACTACATTGTAAAATGCTCAAACTCCAGAACATTCGTGACCTAACCCGATTCCTCATTTTTTTTTATTCTCCCTCTTCCCTTTCCACTTTCCTTGTTCTCCTTTGGGTTGTCTTTCCTTTGCTCTGTGTATTTGTTCCTTATTTATTCATTTATTTATTTATTTATTCCCCCCCCCCCTCCGTGTTATTGCTCTTACACTCTGTGGGCACCAGCTCCCTTGCAATGCTCCTCTTTCTTAGTATCTGACTGGCTCCTCCTCCTCTTACTACCTCCCCACTACTACTTCCTTCCACCTCCACTACTACCACTACCACTACTACTACCACCACCTCCTGTCTATATATACCCATCTTGCTCTCCTTTTCGTTAGTGTGACTTTGTAAATGGTCCAAGTCGGACCGAAACGTCGTCGTAAGCTCCTCTATGTGCGGGTTATTTGTGTAGGGCGATGAAATACGACAATGAAGCCAGGGCGATGAAACATGAGAGGGAAACCCGTCCAGGGCGATGAAAATATGAAAGGGAAAACTGTGAAATGCGATGGAATATCACAAGGAAACCCTTCATGGAGACTGAATATGACATAGAAATCTGTCGAGATCAACAATATATAACACTGAAACCTGTCCAGGACGACGAAATACAACAGTGAAACCTTCCCAGGGAGATTAAATGTGACAGGGAAACCCATTCTACGGCGATGAAAAAATGACATAGAAAACTGCCCAATACGATGGAATATAGCAGGGAAATCCTTCCAGGAGACTGAATATGACATAGAAACCTGACCAGATCGACAATATATACATTGAAACCCGTCCAGGGCGATCAAATATGAGAGTGAAACCTGTCCAGGGCGATGGAATATGAAAGGAAAACTTGGCCAGGGTGGTAAAATATGACAGGAAAATCTGTCATAGGCGACGAATTACGACAGGGAAACCTGTCAAGGGCGATGGAAAATGACAAGGAAACCTGTCTATGGCAACGGAATATGGGAGGAAAACCCATCTAGGGTGATGGAATATGACAGGGAAAACTGTCCGGGGCGACGAAATATGATAGGGAAATCTGTCCAGGCGATGATTATGAAAGGGAAACGTGTGTAGAAAGTCGAAATATGATAGGGAAACCCGTCCATAAAGATGAAATATGACAGGGAATCTCTGGAAATCAGAATAACCCAACATAAATACTCAGTCAGAACAGGGCAGGAGTAGAACGCTATCTTTAACTACGTTAGTTCCTGTAATCACCCACCGAGATAGGATGCTGCCCAAATAAATGTACCAAACAGTTGTCATAGAAAGAAACATAACTGAATCTTCTCTCTTGAAACATGACAGGACTGCCGTATATGACTCAAAATATTGGTTATACAAGCTTAAATAACAACATTAAATACCAGGTGGTGTCATGATGGACTGGTGACGCTCGACCAGTGTCTACGCACCAAAACACTATGCTACGTCAGTTGGTGTATGGTTATATAACGCGTTGAGCTGTGATTGTACCAAACATTGACAGGTACACAAGATTACCTGATAACATAGGTAGTGGGGGTAAAGAATGTTAGAAGTAGAAATCTGGACCATAAAAATGTTATAGGAATGGTATAGAAGAATCCCAAGTAAGACGTATTAATCGGTACTGAGAAGAATGACAGACAATATTAAGGAAAATACAAAGAGATATCTCTCAGTACCCCTGAGAACATTCTGAGTGCTGACACTCTCCCTGGAGCTGAGTGCTGACACTCTCCCTGTCCCTGAGTGCTGACACTCTCCATGGAGCTGAGTGTTGACACTCTCCCTGGAGCTGAGTGCTGACATTCTCCCTGTCCCTGAGTGCTGACACTCTCCCTGGAGCTGAGTGCTGACACTCTCCCTGGAGCTGAGTGCTGACACTCTCCCCGTCCCTGAGTGCTGACACTCTCCCTTGAGCTGAGTGCTGACACTCTCCCTTGAGCTGAGTGCTGACACTCTCCCTGTCCCTGAGTGCTGACACTCTCCCTGTCCCTGAGTGCAGACACTCTCCCTGGAGCTGAGTGCTGACACTCTCCCTGTCCCTGAATGCTGACACTCTCTCCTGAGCTGAGTGCTGACACTATCCCTGGATCTGAGTGTTGCCACTCTCCCTGTCCCTGAGTGCTGACACTCCCTGGAGCTGAGTGCTGGCACTCTCCCTCGAGCTGAGTGCTAACATTTTCCCTATCCCTAAGTGCTGACACTCTCTCTGGAGCTGAGTGCTGGCACTCTCCCTGGAGCTGAGTGCTGAAACTCTCCCTGGAGCTGAGTGCTGACACTCTCCCTGGAGTTGAGTGCTGCCACTCTCCCTGGAGCTGAGTATTGACACTCTCCCTTAAGCTGAGTGCTGACACACTCCCTTGAGCCGAATGCTGACTCTATCCCTGGATCTGGGTGCTGACACTATCCCTGGATCTGAGTGCTGACATTATCCTTGGAGCTGAGTACTGACACTTTCCCTAGAGCTGAGTGCTGACACTCTCCCTGGAACTGAGTGCTGACATTCTCCCAGTCCATGAGTGATGGCACTTTCCCTGGAACCGAATGCTGACACTTTCCCTGGAACTGAGTGCTGACACTCTCCTTGGAGCTGAGTACTGACAGTACACATTCAAACAACGACAATAGAGTTCAAATCTACGTTGCAAAATCAACATTATTTCATAAATTAACTTTAAACAAAACACCTTCACGATGGTGAAGGTCTCTTAATCCAAGGAGTTGAAAGTTTCCTTCTGATTCTCTAAATAAGCCTAAATGCTTCCCATTTCCCAAGCTCTGTGACCATTACTAGATAAACATTATTTTAAAATTAGGTTAATGTAAAATATATAATATGTCTCAGTCGAACGAAAAGAAGAAAAATGAAAAAGAAGTCTCCGTCAGGAGTCGAACCTGAATCTGCCGTTTTAAAGACTGACCGCTGCTCCTGGAAGCCATTATCTTCAGCTATGGAGTTCTGGGTACCAGCTAGTGAGCCTGGTTAAGAATGATTTATACGAAATTATTGCATACCCAAATTTTCGCTTGCCTTATTCGGCTTACTTGCCTTATTTGGCACCTGGGTGACAGCCTCACTAGCAGGCACCCAGGTGGTCTGTTTAAAGTGATCAGGTCTTACGTTCCAGTTGGAAGAAAACGGGATGTTACTAGTCACCAAAAAACCTATATACAGGAACGATTAAGGCAAACTAAGTCAGGTGCAGGATCTAAGTCACTATTTCATTTTATAAGGCATTTAAACTGCAGGTTTTCTGGTAAGATAGTAAACAACAAGTGGACATAAATGGTGTAAAGTCTAAGATGAGGATGTAAGATGTACAACATATCAACTATAAGATTGACTACAACAGATCAACTGTAAGATTGACTACAACTGATGGTGTATTGCATACACCAGTGATGGTGTAACGTCAACTACAGGTGATGGAATAATGTAAACTACAGGTGAAGATATAATGTGAACTACAGGTGATGGTATAATGTGAACTACAGGTGATGGTGTAATGTGAACTACAGGTGATGGTGTAATGTGAACTACAGGTGCTGTAACGTGAATTACAGGTGATGGTATAACGTGAACTACAGATGATGGAGTAACGTGAACTACAGGTGATGGTGTAATGTGAACTACAGGTGATGGTGTAATGTGAACTACAGGTGATGGTATAATGTGAACTACAGGTGATGGTATAACATGAACAAGAGGTGATGGTATAACATGAACTACAGGTGATGGTATAACATGAACTACAGGTGATGGTATAATGTGAACTACAGGTGATGGTGAAACATCAACTACAGGTGATGGTATAATGTGAACTACAGGTGATGGTGTAACGTGAACTACAGGTGATGGTATAAGATGAACTACAGGTGATGGTATAAGATGAACTACAGGTGATGGTATAAGATGAACTACAGGTGATGGTATAATGTGAACTACAGGTGATGGTATAATGTGAACTACAGGTGATGGTATAATGTGAACTACAGGTGATGGTATAATGTGAACTACAGGTGATGGTATAATGTGAACTACAGGTTATGGTATAACATGAACTACAGGTGATGGTATAATGCGAACTACAGGTGATGGTGTAATGTGAACTACAGGTGATGGTGTAACATGAACTACAGGTGATGGTGTAACGTGAACTACAGGTTATGGTGTAACGTGAACTACAGGTGATGGTGTAACGTGAACTACAGGTGATGGTTTAACGCGAACTACAGGTGATGGTCTAACGCGAACTACAGGTGATGGTGTAACATGAATTACAGGTGATGGTATAACGTGAACTACAGATGATGGTATAATGTGAACTACAGGTGATGGTGTAACGTGAACTACAGGTGATGGTGTTATATGAATTACAGGTCATGGTATAACGTGAACTACAGGTGATGGTATAACGTGAACTACAGGTGATGGTATAATGTGAACTACAGGTGATGGTGTAATGTGAACTACAGGTGATGGTATAATGTAAACTACAGGTGATGGTATAACATGAACAAGAGGTGATGGTATAAGATGAACTACAGGTGATGGTATAATGTGAACTACAGGTGATGCTGTAACGTGAACTACAGGTGATGGTGCAACGTGAACTACAGGTTATGGTGTAACGTGAACTACAGGTGATGGTTTAACGCGAACTACAGGTGATGGTGTAACATGAATTACAGGTCATGGTATAACGTGAACTACAGGTGATGGTATAATGTGAACTACAGGTGATAGTATAATGTGAACTACAGGTGATGCCGAAACGTGAACTACAGGTGATGGTGAAACGTGAACTACAGGTGATGGTGTAACGTGAACTACAGGTGATGGTGTAACGTGAACTACAGGTGATGGTTTAACGCGAACTACAGGTGATGGTGTAACATGAATTACAGGTCATGGTATAACGTGAACAGCAGGTAATGGTATAATGTGAACTACAGGTGATGGTATAATGTGAACTACAGGCGATGGTATAATGTGAACTACAGGTGATGGTATAACATGAACAAGAGGTGATGGTATAACATGAACTACAGGTGATGGTATAATGTGAACAACAGGTGATGGTGTAACATGAACTGCAGGTGATGGTATAAGATGAACTACAGGTGATGGTATAAGATGAACTACAGGTGATGGTATAATGTGAACTACAGGTGATGGTATAATGTGAACTACAGGTGATGGTATAATGTGAACTACAGGTGATGGTATAATGTGAACTACAGGTGATGGTATAATGTGAAATACAGGTGATGGTATGACATGAACTACAGGTGATAGTATAATGCGAACTACAGGTGATCGTGTAACGTGAACTGCAGGTGATGGTGTAACATGAACTACAGGTGATGGTGTAACGTGAACTACAGGTGATGGTGTAACGTGAACTACAGGTGATGGTGTAACGTGAACTACAGGTGATGGTGTAACGTGAATTACAGGAGATGGTGTAACGTGAACTACAGGTGATGGTGTAACGTGAACTACAGGTGATGGTGTAACGTGACCTACAGGTGATGGTGTAACGTGAACTACAGGTGATAGCGTAACGTGAACTACAGGTGGAGGAATAATGTGAACTACAGGTGATGGTATAATGTGAAGTACAGGTGATGGTGTAACATGAACTACAGGTGATGGTGTAACATAAACTACAGGTGATGGTGTAACGTGAACTACAGGTGATGGTATAATGTGAACTACAGGTGATGGTGTAACACCAACTACAGGTGATGGTATAATGTGAACTACAGGTGATGGTGTAACATGAATTACAGGTGGAGAAATAATGTGAACTACAGGTGATGGTATAATGTGAACTACAGGTGATGTTGTAACGTGAACTACAGGTGATGGTGTAACGTGAACTACAGGTGATGGTATAATGTGAACTACAGGTGATGGTGTAACGTGAACTACAGGTGATGGTGCAACGTGAACTACAGGTGATGGTGTAATGTGAACTACAGGTGATGGTATAATGTGAACTACAGGTGATGGTGTAACGTGAACTACAGGTGATGGTGTAACGTGAACTACAGATGATGGAATAATGTGAACTACAGGTGATGGTATTATGTGAACTACAGGTGATGGTGTAACACGAACTACAGGTGATTGTATAATGTGAACTACAGGTGATGGTGTAACACGAATTACAGGTGGTGGAATAATGTGAACTACAGGTGATGGTATAATGTGAACTACAGGTGATGGTATAATGTGAACTACAGGTGATGGTATAATGTGAACTACAGGTGGTGTAACATGAACTACAGGTGATGGTATAACATGAACGACATGTGATGGTGTAACGTGAACTACAGGTGATGGTATAATGTGAACTACAGGTGATGGTGTAACGTGAACTACAGGTGATGGTATAATATGAACTACAGATGATGATGTAACGTGAAGTGCAGGTGATGATGTAACGTGAACTAAAGGTGATGGTGTATCGTGAGCTACAGGTGATGGTGTAACGTGAACTACAGGTGATGGTGTAACGTGAACTACAAGTGATGGTGTAACGTGAACTACAGGTGATGATGTAACATGAACTACAGGTGATGGTGTAATGTGAACTACAGGTGTTGATGTAACGTGAACTACAGTTGATGGTGTAACGTGAACTACAGGTGATGGTGTAACGTGAACTACAGGTGGTGGTGTAACGTGAACTGCAGGTGATGGTGTAACGTGAACTACAGGTGATGGTGTTACGTGAACTACAGGTGATGGTGTAACATGAACTACAGGTGATGGTGTAACATGAACTACAAGTGATGGTGTAACGTGAACTACAGGTGATGATGTAACATGAACTACAAGTGATGGTGTAATGTGAACTACAGGTGTTGATGTAACGTGAACTAGAGGTGATTGTGTAACGTGAACTACAGGTGATGGTGTAACGTGAACTACAGGTGGTGGTGTAACGTGAACTGCAGGTGATGGTGTAACGTGACCTACAGGTGATGGTGTAACGTGAACTACAGGTGATAGCGTAACGTGAACTACAGGTGGAGGAATAATGTGAACTACAGGTGATGGTATAATGTGAAGTACAGGTGATGGTGTAACACCAACTACAGGTGATGGTGTAACGTGAACTACAGGTGATGGTATAATGTGAACTACAGGTGATGGTGTAACACCAACTACAGGTGATGGTATAATGTGAACTACAGGTGATGGTGTAACATGAATTACAGGTGGAGAAATAATGTGAACTACAGGTGATGGTATAATGTGAACTACAGGTGATGTTGTAACGTGAAGTACAGGTGATGGTGTAACGTGAACTACAGGTGATGGTATAATGTGAACTACAGGTGATGGTGTAACGTGAACTACAGGTGATGGTGTAACGTGCACTACAGGTGATGGTGTAACGTGAACTACAGGTGATGGTATAATGTGAACTACAGGTGATGGTGTAACGTGAACTACAGGTGATGGTGTAACGTGAACTACAGATGATGGAATAATGTGAACTACAGGTGATGGTATTATGTGAACTACAGGTGATGGTGTAACACGAACTACAGGTGATTGTATAATGTGAACTACAGGTGATGGTGTAACACGAATTACAGGTGGTGGAATAATGTGAACTACAGGTGATGGTATAATGTGAACTACAGGTGATGGTATGTGAACTACAGGTGGTGTAACATGAACTACAGGTGATTGTATAACATGAACTACATGTGATGGTGTAACGTGAACTACAGGTGATGGTATAATGTGAACTACAGGTGATGGTGTAACGTGAACTACAGGTGATGGTATAATATGAACTACAGATGATGATGTAACGTGAAGTGCAGGTGATGATGTAACGTGAACTACAGGTGATGGTGTATCGTGAGCTACAGGTGATGGTGTAACGTGAACTACAGGTGATGGTGTAACATGAACTACAAGTGATGGTGTAACGTGAACTACAGGTGATGATGTAACATGAACTACAGGTGATGGTGTAATGTGAACTACAGGTGTTGATGTAACGTGAACTACAGGTGATGGTGTAACGTGAACAACAGGTGATGGTGTAACGTGAACTACAGGTGGTGGTGTAACGTGAACTGCAGGTGATGGTGTAACGTGAACTACAGGTGATGGTGTTACGTGAACTACAGGTGATGGTGTTACGTGAACTACGGGTGATGGTGTAACGTGAACTACAGGTGATGGTGTAACGTGAACTACAGGTGATGGTGTAACGTGAACTACAGGTGATGGCGTTACGTGAACTACAGGTGATGGTGTAACGTGAACTACTGGTGATGGTGTAACGTGAACTACAGGTGATGGTGTAACGTGAAGTACAGGTGATGGTGTAACGTGAACTACAGGTGATGGCGTTACGTGAACTACAGGTGATGGTGTAACGTGAACTACTGGTGATGGTGTAACGTGAACTACAGGTGATGGTGTTACGTGAACTACAGGTGGTGTAACGTGAACTACAGGTGATGGTGTAACATGAACTACAGGGGATGGTATAATATGAACTACAAGTGATTGTGTAACATGAACTATAGGTAATGGTATAATGTGCATTACAGATGATGGTGAATATTAAAATAGTATAAAATACCGACAGGTTGCTAGGTAAGACACATACAACATAGGCTCCATCCTGTCACTTCAACTCCATATTGTTTCAGACTATGGAACAATACTCTTCTCCAGACTGAGGGGCTGACCACCTCAAAACTTCAAGGGTGATGGACTGATTACTTCGTCTTCACGTCTATTCTGCCTCAATCAACTTTTCTGTGCTCGACTGAAGAAGCCTACTGTGTAGGCGAAACGTTTTGAAATAAAAATACCTAACTGCTGCATATGTGTCTTACCTTACAGTTGATGGTGTAACGTGAACTACAGGTGATGGTGTAATGTGAACTACAGGTGATGCTGTAACGTGAACTACAGGTGATTGTGTAACGTGAACTACAGGTGATGGTGTAACGTGAACTACAGTTGATGGTGTAACGTGAACTACAGTTGATGGTGTAACGTGAACTACAGGTGATGGTGTAACGTGAACTACAGGTGATGGTGTAACGTGAACTACAGATGATGGTGTAACGTGAACTACAGGTGATGGTTTAACGCGAACTACAGGTGATGGTGTAACATGAATTACAGGTGATGGTATAACGTGAACTACAGGTGATGGTATAATGTGAACTACAGGTGATGGTATAATGTGAACTACAGGTGATGGTATAATGTGAACTACAGGTGATGGTATAACATGAACAAGAAGTGATGGTATAACATGAACTACAGGTGATGGTATAATGTGAACTACAGGTGATGGTGTAACATCAACTACAGGTGATGGTATAATGTGAACTACAGATGATGGTGTAACGTGAACTACAGGTGATGGTTTAACGCGAACTACAGGTGATGGTGTAACATGAATTACAGGTGATGGTATAACGTGAACTACAGGTGATGGTAATGTGAACTACAGGTGATGGTATAATGTAAACTACAGGTGATGGTATAATGTGAACTATAGGTGATGGTATAACATGAACAAGAGGTGATGGTATAACATGAACTACAGGTGATGGTATAATGTGAACTACAGGTGATGGTGTAACATCAACTACAGGTGATGGTATAATGTGAACTAAAGGTGATGGTGTAACATGAACTACAGGTGATGGTACAAAATGAACTACAGGTGATGTTATAAGATGAACTACAGGTGATGGTATAATGTGAACTACAGGTGATGGTATAATGTGAACTACAGGTGATGGTATAATGTGAACTACAGGTGATGGTATAATGTGAACTGCTGGTGATGGTATAATGTGAACTACAGGTGATGGTGTAATATGAACTACAGGTGATGGTATAACATGAACTACAGGTGATGGTATAATGCGAACTACAGGTGATGGTGTAACGTGAACTACAGGTGATGGTGTAACGTGAGCTACAGGTGATGGTGTAACGTGAACTACAGGTGATGGTGTAACGTGAACTACAGGTGATGGTGTAACGTGAACTACAGGTGATGGTGTAACGTGAACTACAGGAGATGGTGTAACGTGAACTACAGGTGATGGTGTAACGTGAACTACAGGTGATTGTGTAACATGAACTATAGGTGATGGTATAATGTGAACTACAGGTGATGGTATAATGTGAACTACAGGTGATGGTGTAACATGGACTACAGGGGATGGTATAATGTGAACTACAGGTGATGGTGTAACGTGAACTACAGGTGATTGTGTAACATGAACTCCAGGTGATTGTGCAACGTGAACTACAGGTGTTGGTGTAACATGAACTACAGGTGATGGTATAATGTGAACTACAGGTGATGGTGTAACGTGAACTACAGGTGATGGTGTGACATGAACTACAGGTGATGGTGTAACATGAACTAAAAGTGATGGTGTAACGTGAACTGCAGGTGATGGCGTAACGTGAGCTACAGGTAGAGGAATAATGTGAACTGCAGGTGATGGTATAATGTGAAGTACAGGTGATGGTGTAACATGAACTACAGGTGATGGTGTAACATGAACTACAGGTGATGGTGTAACATGAACTACAGGTGATGGTGTAACGTGAACTACAGGTGATGGTATAATGTGAACTACAGGTGATGGTGTAACACGAACTACAGGTGATGGTATAATGTGAACTACAGGTGATGGTGTAACGTGAACTACAGGTAATGGTATAAGGTGAACTACAGGTGATGGTATAATGTGAACTACAGGTGGAGTAACGTGAACTACAGGTGATGGTGTAACGTGAACTGCAGGTGATGGTATAATGTGAACTACAGGTGATGCTATAATGTGATCTACAGGTGATAGTGTAACACGATCTACAGGTGATGGTATAATGTGAACTACAGGTGATGGTATAATGTGAACTACAGGTGATGGTGTAACATGAACTATAGGTGATGGTATAACATGAACTACATGTGATGGTGTAACGTGAGCTAATGGTGATGGTATAATGTGAACTACAGGTGATGGTGTAACGTGAACTACAGGTGATGGTATAATATGAACTACAGATGATGTAACGTGAAGCGCAGTTGATGATGTAACGTGAACTACAGGTGATGGTGTAACGAGAACTACAGGTATATGTGTAACATGAACTACAGGTGATGGTGTAACGTGAACTACAGGTGAAGATGTAACATGAACTAAAGGTGATGGTGTAACGTGAACTACAGGTATTGATATAACGTGAACTACAGGTGATGGTGTAACGTGAACTACAAGTGATGGTGTAACGTGAACTACAGGTGATGATGTAACATGAACTACAGGTGATGGTGTAATGTGAACTACAGGTGTTGATGTAACGTGAACTACAGTTGATGGTGTAACGTGAACTACAGGTGATGGTGTAACGTGAACTACAGGTGGTGGTGTAACGTGAACTGCAGGTGATGGTGTAACGTGAACTACAGGTGATGGTGTTACGTGAACTACAGGTGATGGTGTAACATGAACTACAGGTGATGGTGTAACATGAACTACAAGTGATGGTGTAACGTGAACTACAGGTGATGATGTAACATGAACTACAAGTGATGGTGTAATGTGAACTACAGGTGTTGATGTAACGTGAACTAGAGGTGATTGTGTAACGTGAACTACAGGTGATGGTGTAACGTGAACTACAGGTGGTGGTGTAACGTGAACTGCAGGTGATGGTGTAACGTGACCTACAGGTGATGGTGTAACGTGAACTACAGGTGATAGCGTAACGTGAACTACAGGTGGAGGAATAATGTGAACTACAGGTGATGGTATAATGTGAAGTACAGGTGATGGTGTAACACCAACTACAGGTGATGGTGTAACGTGAACTACAGGTGATGGTATAATGTGAACTACAGGTGATGGTGTAACACCAACTACAGGTGATGGTATAATGTGAACTACAGGTGATGGTGTAACATGAATTACAGGTGGAGAAATAATGTGAACTACAGGTGATGGTATAATGTGAACTACAGGTGATGTTGTAACGTGAAGTACAGGTGATGGTGTAACGTGAACTACAGGTGATGGTATAATGTGAACTACAGGTGATGGTGTAACGTGAACTACAGGTGATGGTGTAACGTGCACTACAGGTGATGGTGTAACGTGAACTACAGGTGATGGTATAATGTGAACTACAGGTGATGGTGTAACGTGAACTACAGGTGATGGTGTAACGTGAACTACAGATGATGGAATAATGTGAACTACAGGTGATGGTATTATGTGAACTACAGGTGATGGTGTAACACGAACTACAGGTGATTGTATAATGTGAACTACAGGTGATGGTGTAACACGAATTACAG
The DNA here is from genome assembly GCF_038502225.1 of Cherax quadricarinatus. Lineage (NCBI taxonomy): Eukaryota > Metazoa > Arthropoda > Malacostraca > Decapoda > Parastacidae > Cherax > Cherax quadricarinatus. Next base: position 22,062,846 of record NC_091302.1, read on the forward strand.
GTGGTGGAATAATGTGAACTACAGGTGATGGTATAATGTGAACTACAGGTGATGGTATGTGAACTACAGGTGGTGTAACATGAACTACAGGTGATTGTATAACATGAACTACATGTGATGGTGTAACGTGAACTACAGGTGATGGTATAATGTGAACTACAGGTGATGGTGTAACGTGAACTACAGGTGATGGTATAATATGAACTACAGATGATGATGTAACGTGAAGTGCAGGTGATGATGTAACGTGAACTACAGGTGATGGTGTATCGTGAGCTACAGGTGATGGTGTAACGTGAACTACAGGTGATGGTGTAACATGAACTACAAGTGATGGTGTAACGTGAACTACAGGTGATGATGTAACATGAACTACAGGTGATGGTGTAATGTGAACTACAGGTGTTGATGTAACGTGAACTACAGGTGATGGTGTAACGTGAACAACAGGTGATGGTGTAACGTGAACTACAGGTGGTGGTGTAACGTGAACTGCAGGTGATGGTGTAACGTGAACTACAGGTGATGGTGTTACGTGAACTACAGGTGATGGTGTTACGTGAACTACGGGTGATGGTGTAACGTGAACTACAGGTGATGGTGTAACGTGAACTACAGGTGATGGTGTAACGTGAACTACAGGTGATGGCGTTACGTGAACTACAGGTGATGGTGTAACGTGAACTACTGGTGATGGTGTAACGTGAACTACAGGTGATGGTGTAACGTGAAGTACAGGTGATGGTGTAACGTGAACTACAGGTGATGGCGTTACGTGAACTACAGGTGATGGTGTAACGTGAACTACTGGTGATGGTGTAACGTGAACTACAGGTGATGGTGTTACGTGAACTACAGGTGGTGTAACGTGAACTACAGGTGATGGTGTAACATGAACTACAGGGGATGGTATAATATGAACTACAAGTGATTGTGTAACATGAACTATAGGTAATGGTATAATGTGCATTACAGATGATGGTGAATATTAAAATAGTATAAAATACCGACAGGTTGCTAGGTAAGACACATACAACATAGGCTCCATCCTGTCACTTCAACTCCATATTGTTTCAGACTATGGAACAATACTCTTCTCCAGACTGAGGGGCTGACCACCTCAAAACTTCAAGGGTGATGGACTGATTACTTCGTCTTCACGTCTATTCTGCCTCAATCAACTTTTCTGTGCTCGACTGAAGAAGCCTACTGTGTAGGCGAAACGTTTTGAAATAAAAATACCTAACTGCTGCATATGTGTCTTACCTTACAGTTGATGGTGTAACGTGAACTACAGGTGATGGTGTAATGTGAACTACAGGTGATGCTGTAACGTGAACTACAGGTGATTGTGTAACGTGAACTACAGGTGATGGTGTAACGTGAACTACAGTTGATGGTGTAACGTGAACTACAGTTGATGGTGTAACGTGAACTACAGGTGATGGTGTAACGTGAACTACAGGTGATGGTGTAACGTGAACTACAGATGATGGTGTAACGTGAACTACAGGTGATGGTTTAACGCGAACTACAGGTGATGGTGTAACATGAATTACAGGTGATGGTATAACGTGAACTACAGGTGATGGTATAATGTGAACTACAGGTGATGGTATAATGTGAACTACAGGTGATGGTATAATGTGAACTACAGGTGATGGTATAACATGAACAAGAAGTGATGGTATAACATGAACTACAGGTGATGGTATAATGTGAACTACAGGTGATGGTGTAACATCAACTACAGGTGATGGTATAATGTGAACTACAGATGATGGTGTAACGTGAACTACAGGTGATGGTTTAACGCGAACTACAGGTGATGGTCTAACATGAATTACAGGTGATGGTATAACGTGAACTACAGGTGATGGTAATGTGAACTACAGGTGATGGTATAATGTAAACTACAGGTGATGGTATAATGTGAACTATAGGTGATGGTATAACATGAACAAGAGGTGATGGTATAACATGAACTACAGGTGATGGTATAATGTGAACTACAGGTGATGGTGTAACATCAACTACAGGTGATGGTATAATGTGAACTAAAGGTGATGGTGTAACATGAACTACAGGTGATGGTACAAAATGAACTACAGGTGATGTTATAAGATGAACTACAGGTGATGGTATAATGTGAACTACAGGTGATGGTATAATGTGAACTACAGGTGATGGTATAATGTGAACTACAGGTGATGGTATAATGTGAACTGCTGGTGATGGTATAATGTGAACTACAGGTGATGGTGTAATATGAACTACAGGTGATGGTATAACATGAACTACAGGTGATGGTATAATGCGAACTACAGGTGATGGTGTAACGTGAACTACAGGTGATGGTGTAACGTGAGCTACAGGTGATGGTGTAACGTGAACTACAGGTGATGGTGTAACGTGAACTACAGGTGATGGTGTAACGTGAACTACAGGTGATGGTGTAACGTGAACTACAGGAGATGGTGTAACGTGAACTACAGGTGATGGTGTAACGTGAACTACAGGTGATTGTGTAACATGAACTATAGGTGATGGTATAATGTGAACTACAGGTGATGGTATAATGTGAACTACAGGTGATGGTGTAACATGGACTACAGGGGATGGTATAATGTGAACTACAGGTGATGGTGTAACGTGAACTACAGGTGATTGTGTAACATGAACTCCAGGTGATTGTGCAACGTGAACTACAGGTGTTGGTGTAACATGAACTACAGGTGATGGTATAATGTGAACTACAGGTGATGGTGTAACGTGAACTACAGGTGATGGTGTGACATGAACTACAGGTGATGGTGTAACATGAACTAAAAGTGATGGTGTAACGTGAACTGCAGGTGATGGCGTAACGTGAGCTACAGGTAGAGGAATAATGTGAACTGCAGGTGATGGTATAATGTGAAGTACAGGTGATGGTGTAACATGAACTACAGGTGATGGTGTAACATGAACTACAGGTGATGGTGTAACATGAACTACAGGTGATGGTGTAACGTGAACTACAGGTGATGGTATAATGTGAACTACAGGTGATGGTGTAACACGAACTACAGGTGATGGTATAATGTGAACTACAGGTGATGGTGTAACGTGAACTACAGGTAATGGTATAAGGTGAACTACAGGTGATGGTATAATGTGAACTACAGGTGGAGTAACGTGAACTACAGGTGATGGTGTAACGTGAACTGCAGGTGATGGTATAATGTGAACTACAGGTGATGCTATAATGTGATCTACAGGTGATAGTGTAACACGATCTACAGGTGATGGTATAATGTGAACTACAGGTGATGGTATAATGTGAACTACAGGTGATGGTGTAACATGAACTATAGGTGATGGTATAACATGAACTACATGTGATGGTGTAACGTGAGCTAATGGTGATGGTATAATGTGAACTACAGGTGATGGTGTAACGTGAACTACAGGTGATGGTATAATATGAACTACAGATGATGTAACGTGAAGCGCAGTTGATGATGTAACGTGAACTACAGGTGATGGTGTAACGAGAACTACAGGTATATGTGTAACATGAACTACAGGTGATGGTGTAACGTGAACTACAGGTGAAGATGTAACATGAACTAAAGGTGATGGTGTAACGTGAACTACAGGTATTGATATAACGTGAACTACAGGTGATGGTGTAACGTGAACTACAGGTGATGATGTAACGTGAACTACAGGTGATGGTGTAACGTGAACTACAGGTGATGGTGTAACGTGAACTACAGGTGATGGTGTAACGTGAACTACAGGTGGTGTAACGTGAACTACAGGTGATGGTGTTACGTGAACTACAGGTGATGGTGTTACGTGAGCTACGGATGATGGTGTAACGTGAACTACAGGTGATGGTGTAACGTGAACTACAGGTGATGGTGTAACGTGAACTACAGGTGATAGCGTTACGTGAACTACAGGTGATGGTGTAACGTGAACTACGGGTGATGGTGTAACGTGAACTACAGGTGATGGTGTTACGTGAACTACAGGTGATGGTGTAACGTGAACTACAGGTGATGGTGTTAAGTGAATTACAGGTGATGGTGTAACGTGAACTACAGGTGATTGTGTTACATGAACTACAGGTGATGGTGTAACGTGAACTACGGGTGATGGTGTAACGTGAACTTCAGGTGATGGTGCAACGTGAACTACGGGTGATGGTGTAACGTTAACTACAGGTGATGGTGTAACGTGAACTACAGGTGATTGTGTTACGTGAACTACAGGTGATGGTGTAACGTGAACTACAGGTGATGGTGTTAAGTTAATTACAGGTGATGGTGTAACGTGAACTACAGGTGATGGTGTTACATGAACTACAGGTGATGGTGTAACGTGAACTACGGGTGATGGTGTAACGTGAACTTCAGGTGATGGTGTAACGTGAACTACGGGTGATGGTGTAACGTGAACTACAGGTGATGGTGTAACGTGAACTACAGGTGATGGTGTAACGTGAACTACGGGTGATAGTGTAACGTGAACTACAGGTGATGGTGTAACGTGAACTACATGTGATGGTGTAACGTGAACTACAGGTGGTGTAACGTGAACTACAGGTGATGGTGTTACGTGAACTACAGGTGATGGTGTTACGTGAGCTACAGGTGATGGTGTAACGTGAACTACGGGTGATGGTGTAACGTGAACTACAGGTGATGGTGTTACGTGAACTACAGGTGATGGTGCAACGTGAACTACAGGTGATGGTGTTAAGTGAATTACAGGTGATGGTGTAACGTGAGCTACAGGTGATGGTGTTACATGAACTACAGGTGATGGTGTAACGTGAACTACGGGTGATGGTGTAACGTGAACTTCATGTGATGGTGTAACGTGAACTACGGGTGATGGTGTAACGTGAACTACAGGTGATTGTGTAACGTGAACTACAGGTGATGGCGTTACGTGAACTACAGGTGATGGTGTAACGTGAACTACAGGTGATGGGGTAACGTGAACTACAGGTGATGGTGTAACGTGAACTACGGGTGATTGTGTAACGTGAACTACAGGTGATGGTGTAACGTGAACTGCAGGTGATGGTGTTACGTGAACTACAGGTGATGGTGTAACGTGAACTACAGATGATGGGGTAACGTGAACTACAGGTGATGGTGTAACGTGAACTACAGGTGATGGTGTAACGTGAACTACAGGTGATGGTGTAACGTGAACTACAGGTGATGGCGTTACGTGAACTACAGGTGATGGTGTAACGTGAACTACGGGTGATGGTGTAACGTGAACTACAGGTGATGGTGTTACGTGAACTACAGGTGATGGTGTAACGTGAATTACAGGTGATGGTGTTAAGTGAATTACAGGTGATGGTGTAACGTGAGCTACAGGTGATGGTGTTACATGAACTACAGGTGATGGTGTAACGTGAACTACGGGTGATGGTGTAACGTGAACTTCAGGTGATGGTGTAACGTGAACTAAGGGTGATGGTGTAACGTGAACTACAGGTGATTGTGTAACGTGAACTACAGGTGATGGTGTTACGTGAACTACAGGTGATGGTGTAACGTGAACTACAGGTGATGGGGTAACGTGAACTACAGGTGATGGTGTAACGTGAACTACGGGTGATGGTGTAACGTGAACTACAGGTGATGGTGTAACGTGAACTACAGGTGATGGTGTAACGTGAACTACTGGTGATTGTGTAACGTGAACCACTGGTGATGGTGTAACGTGAACTACAGGTGATGGTGTAACGTGAACAACTGGTGATTGTGTAACGTGAACTACAGGTGATGGTGTAACGTGAACTACTGGTGATGGTGTAACGTGAAATACAGGTGATGGTGTAACGTGAACTACAGGTGATGGTGTAACGTGAACTACTGGTGATGGTGTAACGTGAACTACAGGTGATGGTGTAACGTGAACTACAGGTGATGGTGTAACGTGAACTACTGGTGATTGTGTAACGTGAACTACAGGTGATGGTGTAACGTGAACTACTGGTGATTGTGTAACGTGAACTACAGGTGATGGTGTAACGTGAACTACTGATGATGGTGTAACGTGAACTACAGGTGATGGTGTAACGTGAACTACGGGTGATGGTGTAACGTGAACTACAGGTGATGGTGTAACGTGAACTACGCGTGATGGTGTAACGTGAACTACAGGTGATGGTGTAACGTGAACTACGGGTGATGGTGTAACGTGAACTACAGGTGATGGTGTAACGTGAACTACGGGTGATGGTGTAACGTGAACTACAGGTGATGGTGTAACGTGAACTACAGGTGATGGTGTAACATGAACTACGGGTGGTGGTGTAACGTGAACTACGGGTGATGGTGTAACGTGAACAACTGGTGATGGTGTAACGTGAACTACAGGTGATGGTGTAACGTGAACTACTGGTGATGGTGTAACGTGAACTACAGGTGATGGTGTAACGTGAACTACGGGTGATGGTGTAACGTGAACTACGGGTGATGGTGTAACGTGAACTACTGGTGATGGTGTAACGTGAACTACAGGTGATGGTGTAACGTGAGCTACTGGTGATGGTGTAACGTGAACTACAGGTGATGGTGTAACGTGAACTACAGGTGATGGTGTAACGTGAACTACGGGTGATGGTGTAACGTGAACTACGGGTGATGGTGTAACGTGAACTACGGCTGATCTTGTAACGTGAACAACAGGTGATGGTGTAACGTGAACTACAGGTGATGGTGTAACGTGAACTACGGGTGATTGAGTAACGTGAACTACGGGTGATGGTGTAACGTGAACTACTGGTGATGGTGTAACGTTAACTACAGGTGATGGTGTAACGTGAACTACTGGTGATGGTGTAACGTGAACTACAGGTGATGGTGTAACGTGAACTACGGGTGATGGTGTAACGTGAACTACGGGTGATGGTGTAACGTGAACTACTGGTGATCGTGCAACGTGAACTACAGGTGATGGTGTAACGTGAACTACTGGTGATGGTGTAACGTGAACTACAGGTGATGGTGTAACGTGAACTACTGGTGATGGTGTAACGTGAACTACGGGTGATTTTGTAACGTGAACTACAGGTGATGGTGTAACGTGAACTACGGGTGATGGTGTAACGTGAACTACTGGTGATGGTGTAACGTGAACTACTGGTGATGGTGTAACGTGAACTACTGGTGATGGTGTAACTTGAACTACTGGTGATGGTGTAACGTGAACTACTGGTGATGGTGTAACGTGAACTACGGGTGATGGTGTAACGTGAACTACTGGTGATGGTGTAACGTGAACTACAGGTGATGGTGTAACATGAACTACTGGTGATGGTGTAACGTGAACTACTGGTGATGGTGTAACGTGAACTACTGGTGATGGTGTAACGTGAACTACAGGTGATGGTGTAACGTGAACTACTGGTGATGGTGTAACGTGAACTACTGGTGATGGTGTAACGTGAACTACTGGTGATGTTGTAACGTGAACTACAGGTGATGGTGTAACGTGAACTACTGGTGATGGTGTAACGTGAACTACAGGTGATGGTGTAACGTGAACTACTGGTGATGGTGTAACGTGAACTACAGGTGATGGTGTAACGTGAACTACAGGTGATGGTGTAACGTGAACTACAGGTGATGGTGTAACGTGAACTACAGGTGATGGTGTAACGTGAACTACAGGTGATTGTGTAACGTGAACTACAGGTGATGGTGTAACGTGAACTGCAGGTGATGGTGTAACGTGAACTACTGGTGATTGTGTAACGTGAACTACTGGTGATGGTGTAACGTGAACTACAGGTGATGGTGTAACGTGAACTACTGGTGATGGTGTAACGTGAACTACAGGTGATGGTGTAACGTGAACTACTGGTGATGGTGTAACGTGAACTACTGGTGATGGTGTAACGTGAACTACAGGTGATGGTGTAACGTGAACTACTGGTGATGGTGTAACGTGAACTACAGGTGATGGTGTAACGTGAACTACTGGTGATTGTGTAACGTGAACTTCTGGTGATGGTGTAACGTGAACTACAGGTGATGGTGTAACGTGAACTACTGGTGATGGTGTAACGTGAACTACAGGTGATGGTGTAACGTGAACTACAGGTGATGGTGTAACGTGAACTACTGGTGATGGTGTAACGTGAAATACTGGTGATGGTGTAACGTGATCTACAGGTGATGGTGTAACGTGAACTACTGGTGATGGTGTAACGTGAAATACAGGTGATGGTGTAACGTGAACTACAGGTGATGGTGTAACGTGAACTACTGGTGATGGTGTAACGTGAACTACAGGTGATGGTGTAACGTGAACTACAGGTGATGGTGTAACGTGAACTACAGGTGATGGTGTAACGTGAACTACTGGTGATTTAGTAACGTGAACTACAGGTGATGGTGTAACGTGAACTACTGTTGATTGTGTAACGTGAACTACAGGTGATGGTGTAACGTGAACTACTGGTGATGGTGTAACGTGAACTACAGGTGATGGTGTAACGTGAACTACGGGTGATGGTGTAACGTGAACTACAGGTGATGGTGTAACGTGAACTACGGGTGATGGTGTAACGTGAACTACAGGTGATGGTGTAACGTGAACTACGGGTGATGGTGTAACGTGAACTACAGGTGATGGTGTAACGTGAACTACGGGTGATGGTGTAACGTGAACTACAGGTGATGGTGTAACGTGAACTACAGGTGATGGTGTAACGTGAACTACGGGTGATGGTGTAACGTGAACTACGGGTGATGGTGTAACGTGAACTACTGGTGATGGTGTAACGTGAACTACAGGTGATGGTGTAACGTGAACTACTGGTGATGGTGTAACGTGAACTACAGGTGACGGTGTAACGTGAACTACGGGTGATGGTGTAACGTGAACTACGGGTGATGGTGTAACGTGAACTACTGGTGATGGTGTAACGTGAACTACAGGTGATGGTGTAACGTGAACTACTGGTGATGGTGTAACGTGAACTACAGGTGATGGTGTAACGTGAACTACAGGTGATGGTGTAACGTGAACTACGGGTGATGGTGTAACGTGAACTACGGGTGATGGTGTAACATGAACTACGGGTGATGGTGTAACGTGAACTACAGGTGATGGTGTAACGTGAACTACAGGTGATGGTGTAACGTGAACTACGGGTGATGGTGTAACGTGAACTACGGGTGATGGTGTAACGTGAACTACTGGTGATGGTGTAACGTTAACTACAGGTGATGGTGTAACGTGAACTACTGGTGATGGTGTAACGTGAACTACAGGTGATGGTGTAACGTGAACTACGGGTGATGGTGTAACGTGAACTACGGGTGATGGTGTAACGTGAACTACTGGTGATGGTGTAACGTGAACTACAGGTGATGGTGTAACGTGAACTACTGGTGATGGTGTAACGTGAACTACAGGTAATGGTGTAACGTGAACTACTGGTGATGGTGTAACGTGAACTACGGGTGATTTTGTAACGTGAACTACAGGTGATGGTGTAACGTGAACTACGGGTGATGGTGTAACGTGAACTACTGGTGATGGTGTAACGTGAACTACTGGTGATGGTGTAACGTGAACTACTGGTGATGGTGTAACTTGAACTACTGGTGATGGTGTAACGTGAACTACTGGTGATGGTGTAACGTGAACTACGGGTGATGGTGTAACGTGAACTACTGGTGATGGTGTAACGTGAACTACAGGTGATGGTGTAACATGAACTGCTGGTGATGGTGTAACGTGAACTACAGGTGATGGTGTAACGTGAACTACTGGTGATGGTGTAACGTGAACTACAGGTGATGGTGTAACGTGAACTACTGGTGATGGTGTAACGTGAACTACTGGTGATGGTGTAACGTGAACTACTGGTGATGGTGTAACGTGAACTACAGGTGATGGTGTAACGTGAACTACTGGTGATGGTGTAACGTGAACTACAGGTGATGGTGTAACGTGAACTACTGGTGATGGTGTAACGTGAACTACTGGTGATGGTGTAACGTGAACTACTGGTGATGGTGTAACGTGAACTACAGGTGATGGTGTAACGTGAACTACAGGTGAGGGTGTAACGTGAACTACAGGTGATGGTGTAACGTGAACTACAGGTGATGGTGTAACGTGAACTACAGGTGATGGTGTAACGTGAACTACAGGTGATGGTGTAACGTGAACTACAGGTGATGGTGTAACGTGAACTACAGGTGATTGTGTAACGTGAACTACAGGTGATGGTGTAACGTGAACTACAGGTGATGGTGTAACATGAACTACAGGTGATGGTGTAACGTGAACTACAGGTGATGGTGTAACGTGAACTACAGGTGATGGTGTAACGTGAACTACTGGTGATGGTGTAACGTGAACTACTGGTGATGGTGTAACGTGAACTACAGGTGATGGTGTAACGTGAACTACAGGTGATGGTGTAACGTGAACTACTGGTGATGGTGTAACGTGAACTACAGGTGATGGTGTAACGTGAACTACAGGTGATGGTGTAACGTGAACTACTGGTGATGGTGTAACGTGAACTACTGGTGATGGTGTAACGTGAACTACAGGTGATGGTGTAACGTGAACTACAGGTGATGGTGTAACGTGAACTACTGGTGATGGTGTAACGTGAACTACGGGCATTAAGTGCACACGCTAAGTTATCTTTCCTCTCTGACGGATAAGTAAAGTAAATTACAAGATACTAAGCAACATTAATGTCACAGGATTGTAAAAAAATGCGATAGGACGATGGATGTTTTTGAGAGATGTATCTGGGAAGACTAAGAACTCATGATGTGCACACGTCTCTTCTTAGGGAAAACAAAATTTTAATGGTGAAATATTCTCATATATCGGTATTTCATAACTGACCCGCTTGGTGATAGCTTCTACGGGCAAATGAATTTATTAGGTAAAGATAGTGAAGAGGATGATGGCTAACAACGAGAGTGATGACGATTATCTAGCTTAAAGACAGTAACAAAGGTTATGTTCCAAGAAGAGAACAATCTAAGGAAGAAGTTTTTGTTCAACATAGGTAAGATATTTGTGGGACGGTGATGTCTCACAAATATACTGAAGAAAGTGATGTTTTGCCAGCATATAAAACTTTTGGCTATCTTTTGTTTCATTCTTCGCTGACATGACGTCACTATCAGCAAGTATAAAACATGTTGTTTTATACTTGATTTTGTAGCAGATTTCTTGTTGGATCGTTACTGTTTACAAGTATAAAACACGTTGCTGTGCCTATTTTGTCTCCAGTGTTCACCACTAACTTCACTGTTATAATGTGTCTGGGGCAGTATATCAGCTGTGACATACAAGAAGTCACAGATACTCTTCATATCTAACATCACTGGTATTACACACTGTGATTTAATATAAAAAAAAACTTCTGCTTGTTGTCAACATAAAACATTTATTATATAATGTGAAGCAGCGATTGTCAGAACCAGACTGCATTATCGTCCACTGTGACAGAACAATGATGATGTCACTTGTAAACCTCCCAGAACCAGACAGCATTATCGTCCACTGTGACAGAACAACGATGATGTCACTTGTAAACCTCCCAGAACCAGACAGCATTATCGTCCACTGTGACAGAACAATGATGATGTCACTTGTAAACCTCCCAGAACCAGACTGCATTATCGTCCACTGTGACAGAACAATGATGATGTCACTTGTAAACCTCCCAGAACCAGACAGCATTATCGTCCACTGTGACAGAACAATGATGATGTCACTTGTAAACCTCCCAGAACCAGACAGCATTATCGTCCACTGTGACAGAACAATGATGATGTCACTTGTAAACCTCCCAGAACCAGACAGCATTATCGTCCACTGTGACAGAACAATGATGACGTCACTTGTAAACCTCCCAGAACCAGACAGCATTATCGATGATGTCACTTGTAAACCTCCCAGAAACAGACAGCATTATCGTCCACTGTGACAGAACAATGATGATGTCACTTGTAAATCTCCCAGAACCAGACAGCATTATCGTCCACTGTGACAGAACAAAGATGACGTCACTTGTAAACCTCCCAGAACCAGACACCATTATCGTCCACTGCGACAGAACAATGATGATGTCACTTGTAAACCTTCCAGAACCAGACAGCATTATCGTCCACTGTGACAGAACAATGATGATGTCACTTGTAAACCTCCTAGAACCAGACAGCATTATCGTCCACTGTGACAGAACAATGATGACGTCACTTGTAAACCTCCCAGAACCAGACTGCATTATCGTCCACTGTGACAGAACAATGATGACGTCACTTGTAAACCTCCCAGAACCAGACAGCATTATCGTCCACTGTGACAGAACAATGATGATGTCACTTGTAAACCTCCCAGAACCAGACAGCATTATCGTCCACTGTGACAGAGCAATGATGATGTCACTTGTAAACCTCCCAGAACCAGACAGCATTATCGTCCACTGTGACAGAACAATGATGACGTCACTTGTAAACCTCCCAGAACCAGACAGCATTATCGTCCACTGTGACAGAACAATGATGATGTCACTTGTAAACCTCCCAGAACCAGACAGCATTATCGTCCACTGTGACAGAACAATGATGACGTCACTTGTAAACCTCCCAGAACCAGACAGCATTATCGTCCACTGTGACAGAACAATGATGACGTCACTTGTAAACCTCCCAGAACCAGACAGCATTATCGTCCACTGTGACAGAACAATGATGATGTCACTTGTAAACCTTCCAGAACCAGACAGCATTATCGTCCACTGTGACAGAACAATGATGACGTTACTTGTAAAACTCCCAGAACCAGACAGCATTATCGTCCACTGTGACAGAACAATGATGATGTCACTTGTAAACATCCCAGAACCAGACTGCATTATCGTCCACTGTGACAGAACAATGATGATGTCACTTGTAAACCTCCCAGAACCAGACAGCATTATCGTCCACTGTGACAGAACAATGATGATGTCACTTGTAAACCTCCCAGAACCAGACAGCATTATCGTCCACTGTGACAGAACAATGATGATGTCACTTGTAAACCTCCCAGAACCAGACTGCATTATCGTCCACTGTGACAGAACAATGATGATGTCACTTGTAAACCTCCCAGAACCAGACAGCATTATCGTCCACTGTGACAGAACAATGATGATGTCACTTGTAAACCTCCCAGAACCAGACAGCATTATCGTCCACTGTGACAGAACAATGATGATGTCACTTGTAAACCTCCCAGAACCAGACTGCATTATCGTCCACTGTGACAGAACAATGATGATGTCACTTGTAAACCTCCCAGAACCAGACAGCATTATCGTCCACTGTGACAGAACAATGATGACGTCACTTGTAAACCTCCCAGAACCAGACTGCATTATCGTCCACTGTGACAGAACAATGATGATGTCACTTGTAAACCTCCCAGAACCAGACAGCATTATCGTCCACTGTGACAGAACAATGATGATGTCACTTGTAAACCTCCCAGAACCAGACAGCATTATCGTCCACTGTGACAGAACAATGATGATGTCACTTGTAAACCTCCCAGAACCAGACAGCATTATCGTCCACTGTGACAGAACAATGATGATGTCACTTGTAAACCTCCCAGAACCAGACAGCATTATCGTCCACTGTGACAGAACAATGATGACGTCACTTGTAAACCTCCCAGAACCAGACAGCATTATCGTCCACTGTGACAGAACAATGATGATGTCACTTGTAAACCTGCCAGAACCAGACAGCATTATCGTCCACTCTGACAGAACAATGATGACGTCACTTGTAAACCTGCCAGAACCAGACTGCATTATCGTCCACTGTGACAGAACAATGATGACGTCACTTGTAAACCTCCCAGAACCAGACAGCATTATCGTCCACTGTGACAGAACAATGATGACGTCACTTGTAAACCTCCCAGAACCAGACAGCATTATCGTCCAATGTGACAGAACAATGATGATGTCACTTGTAAACCTACCAGAACCAGACAGCATTATCGTCCACTGTGACAGAACAATGATGACGTCACTTGTAAACCTGCCAGAACCAGACTGCACTATCGTCCACTGTGACAGAACAATGATGATGTCATTGTAAACCTGCCAGAACCAGACTGCATTATCGTCCACTGTGACAGAACAATGAAGATGTCTCTTGTAAACCTGCCAGAACCAGACAGCATTATCGTCCACTGTGACAGAACAATGATGATGTCACTTGTAAACCTGCCAGAACCAGACGGCATTATCGTCCACTGTGACAGAACAATGATGATGTCACTTGTAAACCTCCCAGAACCAGACAGCATTATCGTCCACTGTGACAGAACAATGATGATGTCACTTGTAAACCTCCCAGAACCAGACAGCATTATCGTCCACTGTGACAGAACAATGATGATGTCACTTGTAAACCTCCCAGAACCAGACTGCATTATCGTCCACTGTGACAGAACAATGATGATGTCACTTGTAAACCTCCCAGAACCAGACAGCATTATCGTCCACTGTGACAGAACAATGATGACGTCACTTGTAAACCTCCCAGAACCAGACTGCATTATCGTCCACTGTGACAGAACAATGATGATGTCACTTGTAAACCTCCCAGAACCAGACAGCATTATCGTCCACTGTGACAGAACAATGATGATGTCACTTGTAAACCTCCCAGAACCAGACAGCATTATCGTCCACTGTGACAGAACAATGATGATGTCACTTGTAAACCTCCCCGAACCAGACAGCATTATCGTCCACTGTGACAGAACAATGATGATGTCACTTGTAAGCCTCCCAGAACCAGACAGCATTATCGTCCACTGTGACAGAACAATGATGACGTCACTTGTAAACCTCCCAGAACCAGACAACATTATCGTCCACTGTGACAGAACAATGATGATGTCACTTGTAAACCTCCCAGAACCAGAGAGCATTATCGTCCACTGTGACAGAACAATGATGACATCACTTGTAAACCTCCCAGAACCAGACAGCATTATCGTCCACTGTGACAGAACAATGATGATGTCACTTGTAAACCTCCCAGAACCAGACAGCATTATCGTCCACTGTGACAGAACAATGATGACGTCACTTGTAAACCTGCCAGAACCAGACTGCACTATCGTCAACTGTGACAGAACAATGATGATGTCACTTGTAAACCTGCCAGAACCAGACTGCATTATCGTCCACTGTGACAGAACAATGAAGATGTCACTTGTAAACCTGCCAGAACAAGACAGCATTATCGTCCACTGTGACAGAACAATGATGATGTCACTTGTAAACCTCCCAGAACCAGACAGCATTATCGTCCACTGTGACAGAACAATGATGATGTCACTTGTAAACCTCCCAGAACCAGACAGCATTATCGTCCACTGTGACAGAACAATGATGACGTCACTTGTAAACCTCCCAGAACCAGACAGCATTATCGTCCACTGTGACAGAACAATGATGATGTCACTTGTAAACCTCCAAGAACCAGACAGCATTATCGTCCACTGTGACAGAACAATGATGACGTCACTTGTAAACCTGCCAGAACCAGACTGCATTATCGTCCACTGTGACAGAACAATGATGACGTCACTTGTAAACCTCCCAGAACCAGACAGCATTATCGTCCACTGTGACAGAACAATGATGACGTCACTTGTAAACCTCCGAGAACCAGACAGCATTATCGTCCACTGTGACAGAACAATGATGATGTCACTTGTAAACCTCCCAGAACCAGACAGCATTATCGTCCACTGTGACAGAACAATGATGACGTCACTTGTAAACCTCCCAGAACCAGACTGCACTATCGTCCACTGTGACAGAACAATGATGATGTCACTTGTAAACCTGCCAGAACCAGACTGCATTATCGTCCACTGTGACAGAACAATGAAGATGTCACTTGTAAACCTGCCAGAACCAGACAGCATTATCGTCCACTGTGACAGAACAATGATGATGTCACTTGTAAACCTGCCAGAACCAGACGGCATTATCGTCCACTGTGACAGAACAATGATGATGTCACTTGTAAACCTGCCAGAACCAGAGAGCATTATCGTCCACTGTGACAGAACAATGATGATGTCACTTGTAAACCTCCCAGAACCAGACTGCATTATCGTCCACTGTGACAGAACAATGATGATGTCACTTGTAAACCTCCAAGAACCAGACAGCATAATCGTCCACTGTGACAGAACAATGATGATGTCACTTGTAAACCTCCCAGAACCAGACAGCATTATCGTCCACTGTGACAGAACAATGATGACGTCACTTGTAAACCTCCCAGAACCAGACAGCATAATCGTCCACTGTGACAGAACAATGATGACGTCACTTGTAAACCTCCCAGAACCAGACAGCATTATCGTCCACTGTGACAGAACAATGATGACGTCACTTGTAAACCTCCCAGAACCAGACAGCATTATCGTCCACTGTGACAGAACAATGATGACGTCACTTGTAAACCTCCCAGAACCAGACAGCATTATCGTCCACTGTGACAGAACAATGATGACGTCACTTGTAAACCTCCCAGAACCAGACAGCATTATCGTCCACTGTGACAGAACAATGATGATGTCACTTGTAAACCTCCCAGAACCAGACAGCATTATCGTCCACTGTGACAGAGCAATGATGACGTCACTTGTAAACCTCCCAGAACCAGACAGCATTATCGTCCACTGTGACAGAACAATGATGATGTCACTTGTAAACCTCCCAGAACAAGACAGCATAATCGTCCACTGTGACAGAACAATGATGATGTCACTTGTAAACCTCCCAGAACCAGACTGCATTATCGTCCACTGTGACAGAACAATGATGACGTCACTTGTAAACCTCCCAGAACCAGACAGCATTATCGTGCACTGTGACAAAACAATGATGATGTCACTTGTAAACCTCCCAGAACCAGACTGCATTATCGTCCACTGTGACAGAACAATGATGATGTCACTTGTAAACCTAACAGAACCAGACTGCATTATCGTCCACTGTGACAGAACAATGATGATGTCACTTGTAAACCTCCCAGAACCAGACTGCATTATCGTCCACTGTGACAGAACAATGATGATGTCACTTTTAAACCTACCAGAACCAGACAGCATTATCGTCCACTGTGACAGAACAATGATGATGTCACTTGTAAACCTCCCAGAACCAGACAGAATTATCGTTCACTGTGACAGAACAATGATGATGTCACTTGTAAACCTTCCAGAACCAGACAGCATTATCGTCCACTGTGACAGAACAATGATGATGTCACTTGTAAACCTCCCAGAACCAGACAGCATTATCGTCCACTGTGACAGAACAATGATGACGTCACTTGTAAACCTCCCAGAACCAGACAGCATTATCGTCCACTGTGACAGAACAATGATGATGTCACTTGTAAGCCTCCCAGAACCAGACTGCATTATCGTCCTCTGTGACAGAACAATGATGATGTCACTTGTAAACCTCCCAGAACCAGACTGCATTATCGTCCACTGTGACAGAACAATGATGATGTCACTTGTAAACCTTCCAGAACCAGACAGCATTATCGTCCACTGTGACAGAACAATGATGATGTCACTTGTAAACCTCCCAGAACCAGACAGCATTATCGTCCACTGTGACAGAACAATGATGATGTCACTTGTAAACCTCCTAGAA